>NC_080672.1:72722592-72740592 GCF_030247195.1 Topomyia yanbarensis
AAAACCACAAAAATTTCAAATGCGCTAATTGTAGTGAAAGTCGAATTTCTGGGGTTGTCCTGTTCGAGAAAAAAATATAAATTCTCGTTCTAGACAACAAAAACAACAAATAAAAAATGCACCTGCTTCTTCAGGTACACTTAAAGAAAACACGTCTAAACGTGTTATTCCGATTCAAAATAGAATAACAACTTATTCTACCTCCGTCACACCATCCTACAATGGAGTGTCATCTTATGCTTCAGTGGCAGATAACAAGGCCAAAATAACGGCTACCGTTACCACGCCTACAAACTCGTTTGCACCCAACACTTCCTTTAGTCAGATGGATCTAGGTAGCGTAACGGAAGAAAAAATAAAATACTTACAAGAATCTATGTTACCTATGATGATTGCTATGTTAAATTCTACCTCCATGTTTGAAGCTTTTCAAGCGGGTGGGAATTTGCTAACAAAATTGTAATGAAATTAAAGCTTAATAATGACTTTAAATTTCACTTCAAACGTGCGAAGACGAATTTCTCAACTTCTTGAGGATACATAATGTGCATATAGCCATTTTGACCAAAACTTTTTTTAAACCAAATATATTAAATTGAAGAGTGACTCTAATTTCGTTATTCATCGATTTGATCGAATTGTCGAATTCAGCGGAGGAATCTTAATAGCGGTTAATCGCAGGATCAAACATTCCGTTACGCCGTCTCTTGACACCAAGGTGATCGAGAGTTTGGGTATCGAAGTTGAAACCGATCTTGGTATCATTTTAATTGTTGCAGCCTATTTGCCTTTTCAGTGCACTGGCGAGCAAATGAATTTCTTGAAAGGAGACTTACAAAAACTTACAAGAAATCGGTCGAAATTCTTCATAATCGGTTATTTTAACGCCAAACACCGAGCCTGGAATAATGCTATAAGCAATTCCAACGGTAAACTACTTTTTAATGATTGCTCTGCTGGTTGTTATTCAATTTTGTTCCCGAATGGTCCCACGTGCTATTCGTCTGTAAGGAATCCATCAACAATTGATTTGGTTTTGACAGATCAAAGTCACCTTTGTAGCGAATTGATTACACATGCTGACTTTGATTCTGATAATCTTCCAGTAACTTTTTCACTTTCTCAATTATCACAAAACGAATTGGGAATGGTACAAAACTTATATTGAGAATAATTTTAATCATGACCTTGATTTACAAAATAAAGCTGACATTGATACGGCATTACATAATTTAAATGATTCTATAGTTGATGCTAGAAATTTATCAGTACCAACAACACAGAAAAAATTTAATACTCCTATTATTGACGACGATCTTCAACTTTTGATTCGCTTGAAGAATGTTTGAAGACGTCAATATCAACGTTCTCGTGATCCTGCTATGAAATGTATGTATCAGGATCTACAAAAAGAAATCAGGCATAGATTCACACTCTTAGGAAATTAAAATTTTGCGCAAGAGGTTGAACAAATCAAGCCATATTCTAAACCTTTCTGGAAACTTTCAACATTCTTCCTAAAAAGCTTCCCGAAATCACCATGAGATACTGGTTCAAAATATTCAACAAATGTTTTGAATTAGTGTACTTCCCTGAAAGATGGAAAAATGCCAAGGTTATTCCTATTTTGAAGCCAGATAAAAACCCAGCAGAAGCATCTAGCTATCGACTAATTAGTTTATCCCTTCTATTAGTAAATTATTTGAAAAAAAATCATCCTAACTAGAATGATGTCACATATCAATGAGAATTCTATTTTTCTTCCTGAGCAGTTTGGATTTCGTATTGGATATTCAACTACTCATCAACTAACATGTTAAAGGCAAATATCTCAGAGGGCTATTCCACTGGGGTTGCTCTTCTAGACATCGAAAAATCTTGCTACAGTATTTGGCCCAAAGGATTAATTGCCAAAATGTGGGATTTCGATTTTCCAATTTACATAATAAAGATAATTAAAAATTATCTTACTAACCGTATCCTACAGGTTTCTTATCAGAATTGTAAATCTAATAAGCTACCCGTTAAAGCAGGCGTCCCTCAATGATCAAGCGTCGCACCAATCCTATACAATAATTTTATCTCTGATCTTCCAAATCTACCTACAGGCTGTAAAAAGTCATTTTTCTGTGATGATACTAGCATCTCAGCCACTGGTAGGAGTCTTCGTATTATCTGCAGTCGACTGCAACGAAGCTTGAATATTTTCAATGATTACCTGAAAAAATGAAAAATTTCCACTAATACGGAAAACACAATTGATTGCGTTTCCGCATAAGCCAAGAGATTCTTCTCTTAAACCAAATAATTTGTATTTGTATTTGTATTTAAACAATTTCAGTCCATCTGACACTGAGTCCTTATGAACTATAACTATGACTAAACTATACATAATTAACCTAAAGTGACAAACGGTTCCGAAACTGTGCAGAACTAATGACGAAGTCGAAGGTGTCGGTAAAATCGTTGAAGCGACGGACCATTGCTAATATTGGGCTATTGGCAGCGTAGTTAGTGCTGCGCATTTCAGTCTGCAGAAGTGTTCGAGGACGAAGGACACGGGTTGGTGCGTACAGGTTAATTTGCGATAGGAGATCGGGAACATCATATTCAGCCAGAAGAAGCTTAGATACGAAGGTGGCTTGCGAGGCGTGCCTACGGTCTTTTAAGGTGTGTAGTCCTAAGAATCGACAGCGGTCTTCATATGGTGGCAAGTTCAGCGGATCATTCCAAGGCAATTGACGTAACGCATATCGTATGAATCTGCGCTGGACGGCTTCAATTCGTTGGCTCAAAGTTGCATGGTAGGGACACCATACGTAGTTCGCGAATTCCAGCTGTGAGCGCACCAGTGAAGAGTATAAAGCTTTGAAACATAAAGGATCCCAGAATTCATTGGATATTTTGAACATGAAACCTAGTAGACGATTAGCTTTGTCAATGATTGCTGAGAAGTGATGGGTGTACGTTAGCCTTTCATCTAGGATGACGCCCAAATCTTTTACATGGTCAACGCGTTGCAGCTGAGTTCCAGCGATTTTGTAGTTGAAAGTAAACATGTTCCTTGTTTGATGAAAGCTGATAACAAAGCTTTTAACAACACTAAGAACCATCATGTTTCTTTTACACCAACTGTAGAAGGTATCAACGAGATACTGTAGCTCACGGCAATCGGCTTCTTTCTTTATAACTAGAAATATTTTCAAGTCGTCAGCAAAGAACAGTTTTCCTCCACGCATCAAGATGAAAACCACATCATTCACGAACAGTGTAAACAGTAACGGACCAAGCGTACTACCTTGAGGAACTCCAGAATGGTTGAAAAAGGATTCAGATACATAGTCACCAATTTGGACAACGACTTCACGGTGAATAAGGTATGATCGCAGCCAACGGCAGAATCGGGCAGTGCATCCAAGTTTAGTAAGCTTCGTTACAGTATTTCATGGTTAACAGTGTCAAACGCAGCCTTAAGATCAGTGTAGATCGTGTCCACCTGCAATTGTTTGGACATTTGTTCTGAGCAAAAGGACGTGAAAGAGACCAAGTTCGTCTCAACCGATCTACCGGGGAAAAAACCGTGCTGACAAGTGCTAATGTAGTGCCGGCAAGCTGAACACAGCGCCTCGTTGATGAGCGATCCGAAAACATTCGACTCGACTCGCAATGAAGTAATACCACGGTAGTTTTCGATATTGGATTTGTCACCTTTTTTGAACACCGGTAACATCACCGAACACTTTCATTCATTAGGAAATTTATGCTGTTGAAATGACATATGGAAAAGGTGTGCCAGGGGGATCGCTAAAATATCGGAACATTTTTTCAGTATAGCAGAGGGTATAGCACTTAGTCTTGGGGCAAACGACGATTTAGTTTTCCGAATTGCAGAGAGAACCGATTGTTCTGAAATTGTGAATACATCCATGTACACAGCGTCAACAGGAACATCACGAACCGCATTTTCGAGCTCGACTACAGATGGCACATCAGTCGTGAAAACACCGGAGAAGTAACTGGCAAATAGTGAGCATTTTGCCGCAGTCGTAGTCGCTATTTCGTCATTGTAAACCATCTTAGATGGGAGGCCAGTTTCTTTTCTTTTCGTGTTATCGAAAGACCAAAAGCCTTTCGGATTTCTTCGTAATTTTTGTTGAATGCGGTTCACATATCGTTTGTACAGCAGTTTATTGTAACTACGATACTCATTACTGGCTATTGTAAATAATCGCTTGAGAAAAGGACATCGTCGATTAGTGTACGCTCGAAGTGCTTTGGCACGAGTACGTTTTAGATTCCGAAGCATGGTGTTAGACCATGGAGGCTTCCTAGTAGGTTGGAATTTAGGCACGGATATTTCAACACAGTCAAGCAGTAGTCGGTTGTAAAGGTCAACTGCAGCATCTACATCCACATGATCAAGTAGTACACTCCAATCGATCAACAACAGGGAGCGGCGCAATATAGCTAGATCAGTTTTGCGAAAATTACAACGATCCGCAACTAAAGCTTCTTCGTATTGCAGGCTGGTACTGGTAGAAATTGTTATTTCTAAAGCGGGATGATAGTTATCCAAAGGAACGATCACATTAGAAGCTTCACTCACAGAACACTCAGGCAGAGCAATCCCATTTACGAAGACGAGGTCCAGAAAACGAGATTGGTGGTTGGAGATCGCGTTTACTTGATTTAGTCCGTGGAAAGCCATCCCGTCCAGTAGTAAACGGCTGGCAGGATTAGTTGTCGAGGATGACGGGCTAGGGTAAACGTATCCACGCTCAGAGGCTACCCACATAAGTCCTGGTTGGTTGAAATCACCAAGCACTATCATCGCATCGTTTGCATTTGCCTGAGAAGAAATGCATTCTATAGAGTCTAGATGGAGCTGCATAATATAGCAGTCAAGACGTTTTTCAGGAGGAATGAAAACAGCGCAAATAAAGTAGCACTTCGCCGATGTGGTAATCTTCGTCCAAACAGCTTCGATGCATGACAGCGCAAATAAAATAGCACTTCGTCGATGTGGTAATCTTCGTCCAAACAGCTTCGATGCATGATGAACTATCCACATCAAATTCACCGGAGACAAGTGCGGAAGAAACAGCTATCAAAACTCCTCCGCCGCAACCGTTAATGCTGTTGCTATCGCATCGATCCGCACGATAAATCGTGTAACCATCCCCGAAGAGCTGCACAGATGTAATACGATTATCAAGCCACGTTTCTGTCAGAACGTAAATATCGTAGTCACCGTCAGCTGCAGCCAAGTACACGTCCTCGATTTTCGTCCTTAGTCCTCTGACGTTTTGGTAGTACAACCGCAAACCGTCAACGCCAAACAGGTGTCCCGGCATATTAACTGAAAGTAATGTACTCGATGGCAAGCTAGAAACCAGAAGGTTTTCAGGAAGCGGATCGTCATAAACAGCAAAATACTCGCCTGAGAAGGGAGTTCGGAATTCTAGGCAACAAAATCACAAATAAACAATTTACCTACTTTTTCAGGTATACTTCAAGAAAACAAGTCCAAACGTGATAATTCGCTTCAAGATAGATTAACAATTTCTCTACCTATCTCCGTCACATCTTATGCTTCAGTGGCAGGTAACAAGGCCGAAATAACGGCTACCACTACCACGCCTACAAACTCGTTTGCACCCAACGCTTCCTTTAGTCAGATGGATCTAGGTAGCGTAACGGAAGAAAAATTAAAATACTTGCAAGAATCTATGTTACCTATGATGATTGCTATGTTAAATTCTACCTCCATGTTTGAAGCTTTTCAAGCTGGGTGGGAATTTGCTAACAAAATTGTAATGAAATTAAAATTAAATAATGACTTTAAAAATCAATTAAATTTATTAAATTGGAATGCTCGTTCATTAAAACGTACGAAGATGAATTTTTCAATTTCTTGAGGATACATAATGTGCATATAGCCGTTGTGACCGAAACTAACCAAATATTAAATTGAAGAGTAACTCTAATTTTGTTATTTCTTCGTTTTGATCGAATTGTTGGATCCGGCGGAGGAATCGCAATAACGGTTAATCGGAGGATCAAACATTTTGTTACACCGTCTCTTGACACCAAGGTGATCGAGAGTTTGGGTATCGAAGTTGAAACCGATCTTGGCATCATTTTTATTGCTGCAGCCTATTTGCCTTTTCAGTGCACTGGCGAGCAAATTAATTTCTTGAAAGGAGACTTACAAAAACTTACAAGAAATCGATCGAAAAAAATTTCATAATCGGTGATTTTAACGCCAAACACCGATCCTAGAATGATGATCAAAGCAATTCCAACGGTAAACTACTTTTTAATGATTGCTCTGCTGGTTGTTATTCAATTTTGTTCCCGAATGGTCCTACGTGCTATTCGTCTGTAAGGAATCCATCAACAATTGATTTGGTTTTGACAGATCAAAGTCACCTTTGTAGCGAATTGATTACACATGCTAACTTTGATTCTGATCACCTTCCAGTAACTTTTTCACTTTCTCAAGAAGCTGTATCCAATCCTATAAGCTCCGTGTTTAATTTTCACAAAGTGAATTGGAAAAGGTACAAACTTATATTGAGAATAATTTTAATTATGGTCATGATATACAAAATAGGGGAGCCCGGGGCTAGTAAGTTGGCGGAATCCCTTTTTCTCTGTTTATATTAGACGTACAGCGCTGCCTCTTCTTGTGTACCTCAGGTTATGTGAAACCCGTTATCCAATGTGTTTTTGTTGCAAAACGATGTGTTTGGTGGAAGTTGTGGGTGATATTGTGTTTTTGAGCGCACTTAGTAAATTTTCTAAATTTTAAATACTTTGCGTTATTTAGGGTGATTTTCAATCTATTTCCCGAATGATTATATTTTTCGATAGCGCGTGAAAAGAGCATTCAGTATCCGTATAGATATTACATCTATCCACAAACAAAAGTTATTTTTTAAATAGTTTTTAATAAAATATGCGGTTGGGGTACGTTGGAGGGCTGCACGCGGAGCAAGTTGGCGGTACTATTTACAGTGCAAAAAAGTCATAAAAAATTTTTTTCTGGTGTTCACTCCAAAGTAAGGAAATCTTTTTCTTGTGTATCTCGCCAATGTAGGAGACATTTATTCTGGCCAATTGCACGAAGAATTTCGAAAATTTGCTTTTGAATAGGGAGTACGCGTCAAAGTAAAAATGCCGGGGTATTGAAATTGAAATATAATAGCAAATTCCAAAAGGACCCTTGAAATAATTGCATCTCCATTTGATTGCTTAGTTTTTGGCGTATTCTCACATACAGCTAACTTACCTCGGGGTCGGGATAAGTTGGCGGGTTTTCCGCGTCACATATTTTTGTCTCTAAAAATAGAGACAATGCATCAAACACTTTTAAAAAAAATCAGAGATGTTGTCAGTCTGCTCTTTCATGCCGCGTGTTCTATTTTGCAAGACCTACCTACATCAAAGTGGTCAAAATTGAAAACTGAAAACACCGCCAACTAGCCCCGGTCTCTCCTATAGCTGACATTGATACGATATTACGAAATTTAAGTGATTCTATAGTTGATGCTAGAAATTTATCAGTACCAACAACACAGATAAAATTTAATACTTCTATTATTGACGACGATCTTCAACTTCTGATTCGCTTGAAGAATGTTCGAAGAAGTCAATATCAACGTTCTCGCGATCCTGCTATGAAATGTATCTATCAGGATCTACAAAAAGAAATAAAACATAGATTCACACCCTTAAGAAATGAAAATTTCGCGAAAGAGCTTGAACAAATAAAGCCATATTCTAAACCTTTCTGGAAACTTTCTAAGGAAACTTCAGAAACCAATTCCAGGTTTAAAGGAAGGTGACCACATACTTTTTTTATTCAATTTGTTTATTTGATAAGGCAGGTTTGCGTTAACTTAAAGGTGCCAATCTTAGTTTGTTTTACATTTCAAATTACTTAAAACTAGGGGATTACATATTGAATTTTTTTAAATTAAACTAAGGAGAATTTATAGCTATACATATACACAAGGGGGTAATATAATTTTCGTAAGATTAGGGGGGTCATTTAGTTTTTATGGCAATATGGTTTGACATTTTTAGCAGGAAGATTATTGAAGCAAATAAATTTTAACTAAGGGGGACATTTTTTATAACTATCTTAAAACTAGGAATAACTAGAGAGTGTGATTTAATTTTGTAAAGATTCGGGGAGATTAATTAGAGTTATTTTTTGTGGAAGTAGAGTTGGGCATTTTCAATGAGATTATATAATATAATAGTTAGAACTAGAAGAGACAGAATGGGGGGAAGTAAGGGGTGATACTTCTGGGTATAAGAGTCAGGGGAGGGAGGGTGGACAAAGATGGCAGGGAAGAAAGTTATTAACTTTCAGTTTCAGGCATCGGGAAATCAACGGCATAGGATGTGGACTCGGATGGCCTTCATCAAGAATAATTAAGTACAGGGAGGCCGGGTGTTCTTCCTCGAGTCGGCGTGGGTTCCTCCAGACGGCTCAGATGCAGATCGGAAAGAGTTCGAGTTGCGCGTGTGATGTTCGTACTGTAGGTCCCGTGTTTGTTGGCTCATTCAACAGAGATTTTTTGTGTCGCCTTGGAGTCCCATCAAACCTTCGTGGGTGTATGGTACAGGTGGAAGAGAGCGTTTCTGAGAATGATAGGAAATAAGAAAGGGCAGTAAAATTTTTATATTGATGGTTTTTAGGGAGGTGTAAATAAGGGACATATAGAGGACATCGTGCTCAATATCGTGATAGTCGTCGCCACAAGCGCAGATACCACTCTTCACGAGCCCAATACGCCGGAGATGTGCATCCAGCGTGTGATGGTTTGCCATGAGTCGGGACATCACACGAATGAAGTCACGACCCACATTCATCCCCTTGAACCAAGGTTTCGTCGATACCTTAGAGACTATCGAATGTAGCCACCTTCCTAGCTCCCCATTGCTCCACGAGGTTTGCCAACTTTTGAGAGGTTCTCTGATGAGTAATACTGAAAAATTCGTGTAAGCAAATTGGTCTTTCAAAAACGTCATCTTCTAGGACACCCGCCTTAGCTAAGGAGTCCGCCTTCTCATTGCCCGGAATGGAGCAATGAGAAGGGACCCAAGGTAATCTGGAATGAGTTGTCAGATAAAGCACTCAGTAGCTCCCGTACTTTCCCCAAAAATACGAGGAGTGCTTTCCATATTTCATCGAGTGAATAGCGTCGATAGAACTCAGACTATCCGAGACGATGAAGTAATGGTCTGCGGGTAATGTGTCAATGACTCCAAGGGTATACTGAATAGCAGCTAGTTCTGCGGCGTAAACTGAAGCGGGGTCACTGAGTTTGTAGGAGGCGGTGAACCTTGAATTGAAAATACCGAAGCCAGTGGAACCTTCGAGGTTTGATCCGTCAGTATTAAACATCTTAGAACAGTCGACTTCTCGGAATTTATTATAAAAAATGTTTGGAATCACTTGTTGGCGTATGTGGTCCGGAATTCCACTAATCTCGTCTTTCATGGATGTGTCGAAGAAAACATTAGATTCAGATGTATTTATGAAATGCACACGGTTGAGATTGTAAGAAGAAGGGTTAATATTCAGCGCCATGTAGTCAAAGTACAGTGACATGAAACGGGTCTGAGAATTGAGCTCAACAAGCCTTTCAAAATTTTCAATCACCACCGGGTTCAAGATATCGCATCGAATGAGCAATCGATATGAGAGTTCCCAAAATCGATTTTTCAACGGGAGAACGCCCGACAGCACTTCGAGACTCATCGTATGGGTCGACTGCATGCACCCTAAGGCGATACGCAAACAACGATACTGAATTCTTTCGAGTTTGATGAAATGTATGGTCGCGGCGGAGGGAAAGCAGAAGCATCCGTATTCCATTACCGACAGTATCGTTGTTTGATACAACCTAATTAGGTCTCCTGGGTGGGCACCCCACCATGTTCCGGTTATTGTACGAAGAAAGTTGATCCTTTGCTTCTGTTTCAGATACCGAATATGGCATTCCCAAGTACCTTTCGAGTCAAACCAGACCCCTAGATATTTTACTGTGAAAACGTGAGCGATAGCTTGACCCATTAATAGAAGCTGTAGTTGTGCTGGTTCACGCTTCCTAGAAAATAAAACTAGCTCAGTTTTCTCCGTGGAGAATTCGATACCCCGATTAATAGCCCATGCAGACAAATTGTCCAAGGTATTCTGTAATGGTCCTTGTAGATCGACAGCTTTGGGTCCCGTAACAGACACCACGCCATCGTCTGCAAATTGCCTTAACGTGCAGGAATTGTCAAGCCATTCATCAATGTCGTTGACATAGAAATTGTATAAAAGGGGGCTTAGACATGAGCCCTGGGGAAGACCCATGTAGCTAAATCGTGATGTCGATAAGTCACCATGCGAAAAATACATGTGCTTTCCCGACAACAGGTTTAGTAAAAAGTTGTTTAATGTCGCTGAAAGACCATGCTGGTGCAGCTTCTCTGAAAGAATGTTGATCGAAACTGAATCAAAAGCCCCCTTAATATCTAGGAACACTGATGCCATCTGCTCTTTGCTAGCATAGGCCATTTGAATTTCGGCTGAGAGCAACGCAAGACAATCGTTCGTCCCTTTGCCTTTGCGAAAGCCAAATTGTGTATCTGACAGTAAGCCGTTTGCTTCGACTCAATTGTCGAGGCGGGATAGGATCATTGTCACGAACAACGTCCGGATACAGGATAGCATTGCGATCGGTCGATACGAATTGTGGTCGGAGGCTGGTTTTCCTGGTTTTTGGATGGCGATGACCTTCACTTGCCTCCAATCGTGTGGGACAATGTTAGCCTCAAGAAACTTGGTGTTTCGTTCGCGTTATCGTGAGGGGACGCGGTGCGGTAGATTTTCTGTGTCGGGGCGGAATCCGGACAAACCTTCTTGGCGAAATCGAATATCCAACGGTTTGAATATTCCACGCTCTCATTAGTACTGTTTCGGCTTCGCATTCGTCGGGCTGTTTCCCAAAGAGTGCTCATCGATGTTTCCCTCGTTAATCCGTCGACGAACCGGCGCCAATAACCGCGTTTCGTGGCTTTCATCAAACTCTTCATTCGCTTGTCTAACGTCGCGTACTGTCGAAAACTAGCGGGTAACCCGTCGTTCTGGAAGGTCTTAAACGCCGCGGCCTTCTCCGCGTACACGTCTGAGCACTCTTTATCCCACCAGGGATTGGGAGAACGTTTTTGTATGTTCGCGCCGGGTACTGGCTTAGCCTGAGCTTGATTCGTACTATCGAGAATCAAGCCAGCCAAAAAGCTGTACTCTTCCTCCGGAGGAAGTTCTTGGGTAGATTCGATGTTGTCGGATATCGTGGCCGCATAGCTCTTCCAATCGATATTTCGTGTGAGGTCATACGAAATATTGATTGATTCCAATGGTCTTGAGCTGTTGGTGATCGAGACAACAATCGGCAGATGGTCGCTACCGTGGGGATCAGGGATTACCTTCCACGTGCAATCTAACTGTAGCGAGGTCGAGCAAAAGGATAAATCCAATGCACTTGGGCTGGTGGGGGAGGGATCCGTGTCATTTCACCCGTGTTTAGAATTGTCATATTGAAGTTGTCGCAAATATTGTGAATTAAAGAAGAACGGTTATCATCATGAAGGCAACCTCATTCTGTACCGTGGAAGTTAAAATCTCCTAAAACAAGTCGCGGTGCAGGCAGGGATTCTATGATGTCTTGTAGCCGGCGGTGCCCAATCGCGGTGTTGGGGGGAATATATATGGAAGCTATGCAAAGATCTTTGACTTTGATTGTTACATGGCAAGCGACAATTTCAATGCCTGGTATTGAGGGATGGTTAATTCTGTAGAAGGAATAGCACTTTTTTATCCCCAAAAGTACTCTTCCGCAGGGGGTATCTCGATCCAAGCGAATAGTATTAAAATCGTGGAAGTTAAGGTTTATATCGGAAGTTAACCAAGTTTCACATAAAGCGTTAAGTTTATCCCCGCGTAGTTTGTACGCGGGACATGCCGAGATGTCATGCAGAATCTTCTCACAGTAAGTACACTTCTCAGCATTCTTACAGCACGAATCATCCACATGATTCTCACCGCATTTTCCACAGCGGGCCTTATTGCTACAATGGGTGGCTGTGTGACCCAATTGTTTACACTTTGTGCAATTCATGACCCGCGGTACAAACAGACGCACAGGCAGACGAACCTTGTGCAAGAGGACGTAATTTGGCAAAGCGGTACCAGCGGAGGTCACGCGATAAGAGTTTGATTGGGGGTACGTTTTTGAACCATCCTCCGCAACTACTACTGAGTGCAAACGCTTGCACTCTAGTATTTTCACTGGCTGAAGTAAGCGGTCTCTAAAACGGCCAACCCCATACTCCAGCAGATCCTCGCATGTCAAGCTCTCATCGGTGACAACGCTTTCAAACTGTACTTTTACAGCTGGAATATACATGTAATAGTCCTTCGTAAAGTGCTCGCAGCAAGCAATATCGTTTGCCTGCTTTGAATTAGCCAACACGACCCTGACCCTGTCTGAGCGGACCTTTCTTATTTCGGTCACAGCCGAGAACCGTTCCGTCAGGTCTTTTGAAATCTGTAATAGATTCAGCGATTTTGTTTTGGGCCGAAAGAAGACCACAAAGGGACCGGTCGAGAGGTCTGGATATTGTTTGGGTCGGGGGAGAGCCTTGGGAGTCGATTCGACCTCCATTTGGCCGTCCGGGGAGGGAGCCATCGACACCGTCGACGCACGGGGTTAGCACCCGCGCAGACGGGAATAAGCCGTAAATGTGTCAAAAGAGGTAGATTTTACTTATCTGTAAATTTGTTTCCCCCGACGCACCAGTCCAGCTTATATAGCTGGCTATTGTTCAATCGTCACTACGCGAACAAAAGGCTGAGGACGGCCTAACGGTTAACACACGCACAAAAGAAGAAAAAAGTCCAAAACCTCGAGAGGTAGAGAATGTGCAAGATAACCTTGAACGGGGAATAGTACGATTTTTTATCTAACAATGACGGACTGGAAAAAACGCTTGCTTCTCGATAGACCGCTCGTAAACGGATATGACCACATACTTCTTACAAACGAAGAAAAAACTCGAAAACTTGCTCTGCAGTTTGAGAGCGTACATAATTTTAATCTCAATGTTGTGAGTCCTATTGAAAACGAAGTCTCACAAAAATATGAAAACGTTTCAAATTAAGTATTGTCTCTAGACGATAATGTTGAAACAAACTATGATGAGATCAAATCCATCAGGAAAAAGTTAAAAAATATGAAATCTCCAGGTTATGATGGAATTTTTAATATTCTTCTTAAAAACCTTCCCGAAACGACCATGAGGTACTTGGTCAAAATATTCAACAAATGTTTTTAATTAGCATACTTTCCTGAAAGATGGAAAAATGCCAAGGTTATTCCTATTCTAAAGCCAGATAAAAACCCAGTAGAAGCATCTAGCTATCGACCAATTAGATTACTCTCTTCTATTAGTAAATTATTTGAAAAAATCATCCTAACTAGAATGATGTCACATTTCAATGAGGATACTATTTTTCTACCCCAGCAGTTTGGATTTTGTATCGGGAATTCAACTACTCATCATATTGTGAGAGTAACTAACATGATAAAGGCAAATATCTCAGAGGGCTATTCCACTGGAGTTGCTCTTCTAGACATCGAAAAAGCTTTCGACAGTGTTTGGCACAAAGAATTAATTGCCAAAATGTGTGATTTCAATTTTCCAATTTACATAATAAAGATAATTAAAATTATCTTACTAACCATATCCTACAGGTTTCTTATGAGAATTTTAAATCTAATAAGCTACCCGTTAAAGCAGATGTACCGCAAGTGTCAAGCGTCGCACCAATCCTATACAATATTTTTACCTCTGATCTTCCAAATCTACCCGCAGGCTGTAAAAATCACTTTTCTGTGATGATACTAGCATCTCAGCCACTGGTAGGACTCTTCGTATTCGTATCGCCCTCAACGAAGCCTGAATATTTTCAATGATTACCTGTAAAAACGGAAAATTTTCACTAATACGGAAAACACAATTGATTGTGTTTCCGCATAAGCCAAAAGCTTCTTCTCTCAAATTAAATTATAACCATATTATTAAATTTAATGGTTTGAATTTAACGTGGTCAGATCTAGTTAAATACATGGGTTTGATTTACGATAAAAAGCTCACTTTTAAGGATCACATTGAAGTGTCAAGCGTCGCACCAATCCTATACAATATTTTTACCTCTGATCTTCCAAATCTACCCGCAGGCTGTAAAAATCACTTTTCTGTGATGATACTAGCATCTCAGCCACTGGTAGGACTCTTCGTATTCGTATCGCCCTCAACGAAGCCTGAATATTTTCAATGATTACCTGTAAAAACGGAAAATTTTCACTAATACGGAAAACACAATTGATTGTGTTTCCGCATAAGCCAAAAGCTTCTTCTCTTAAATTAAATTATAACCATATTATTAAATTTAATGGTTTGAATTTAACGTGGTCAGATCTAGTTAAATACTTGGGTTTGATTTACGATAAAAAGCTCACTTTTAAGGATCACATTGAAGTGTCAAGCGTCGCACCAATCCTATACAATATTTTTACCTCTGATCTTCCAAATCTACCCGCAGGCTGTAAAAATCACTTTTCTGTGATGATACTAGCATCTCAGCCACTGGTAGGAGTCTTCGTATTCGTATCGCCCTCAACGAAGCTTGAATATTTTCAATGATTACCTGTAAAAATGGAAAATTTCCACTAATACGAAAAACACAATTGATTGTGTTTCCGCATAAGCCAAAAGCTTCTTCTCTTAAATTAAAATATAACCATATTATTAAATTTAATGGTTTGAATTTAACGTGGTCAGATCTAATTAAATACTTGGGTTTGATTTACGATAAAAAGCTCACTTTTAAGGATCATATTGAAGGAATCCAAACAAAATGCAGCAAAGATATAAAATGTTTATACCCTCTTATAAACCGGAATGCTAGGCTCTGCCTGAAGAATTAATTTATAAACAAATATTTAGACCGGCAATGCTATATGCAGTGCCAATATGGGCAAATTGTTGTGCTACTAGGAACAAAACGTTTCAAAGAATTCAGAATAAAATTCTGAAAATGATTTTGAAGCGTCCTCCCTGGTTTAGTACAAACGAGTTGCACAGACTCGAAAACATAGAAACATTAGAAATTATGACGAACAGTATTATAAGCAACTTCCATAATAATTTTGGAAGTATATCGTCTGATCACTTAATTGAGAACCAATAGTTTTAAGCCACATGAGTAATTTTGGAAAATTGTGGGAATTGGGTCTGATCACTACCCAAGGTCCCAGCTCTGGTTTTCTGCGCATTCTCATCATTCGCATACTGATGAGAATGCGCAGAAAACCAGAGCTTATGTACTTGTATTCCGATACATCACTCGGAACATGCCAGTTGCTTAGTTCATGCAAGACGTATGACTTTTTGGATTTAGGATTGAGCGTCTAACTAGTGCTAATTTTGGTGCTAGTTTAGGTTTAGCATCTAATTGCCACCAAGGTGGTTCTAGTTACTGATGAGAATCCGAAACGCTAACAACTAATGTTAAGTTAAGTATTGGGCGCTCCTGCAACTATTTTTTGCATAGGTTTTAAACAAATTATTCTGATATTACAGTAATTGATAAATCTTTTCGGCTGTGTATAAACAATAAAATTTACATTCTATTCGAGGTAGTCTCCGAAGAATACAATAGAAAGTTTCATTGAAAAGAACTGGTTTGAGGATTTTTTTTATTAAATATCGTTTTATATCTCGATATGTTGCTTTTGTGTAGCCTTCAATATTATCAACAACTTTGCTGAAGACACCAAGTCCCTTACTATTTTAATTATTTTCCATAATTAGGGGAAAGAGGGTAACAGTGGAACTATGAAAACAATACGTTTTCATAGTTCTACTGTTACCCTCTTTCCCCTTCTTCTAGGAGATTTAATCATCAACATTATTATATCCAAAGAAGCGCTTTTTGTGTTGAAAAGCTTCTTCGAGGTTGTTAAACCTTCAAAATTGATGGTTTCGAAATTTTATGATCTTGACCGTTAGAAAAGCTTTTGAACATTTATTCCACTTTAAAAAGGGAAAACAAATCAATGAATAAGTATGGGTGCATCGGTTGCTATCGGTGCTTGTTTGGTTACGCAAGGCTGTTTATTTGTCGCCTCAGCATAATAATGACCTAGTGAGAATGTTGCTATAACAAGTGGTGCGACCCAGAATGGTTCAACTGGAATGCGCTCATCTGGTTATGCAAGTTGGATTTGAAAACGATCGTTCAAGTAATTTACGATCTGTGGGAAAATATGAGTGTGGCCTCGTTTTAAGTGGCCTGACTAAAGGATATGTTAAATTTGGTTTTTATGACCTGTGACCTGAGAAGGATTCACATTGGTGCATGTAGGAATTGGTTTTGTGGGAATAATTTGTGATGCTAGAAAGTAATTCCGTTACATCATCCCTCTTTTGGTTGAATGATGTAGCGAAGTGAAATTATTCATGTGAAAGAACTGACTCCCTTACAATTCTAATGGATATTACAAATATTAGTTAGTATTGTGCTTTGTTGCTAGAGTAAAATTGCTTTGCTTTTTTTCATTCTTTAATAAGTCTGTTTTTGTGTACAATGTTTCTTTGTTTAGTCATTTTGTTTTCTATTTCACAATTTGTATCTAGTATTTTTATAATGGTGTAGGGACCTATATAGAATGGGTCTAATTTTTTTCTATTTTCGTTTTTTAAATATACTATATCTCCTATGTTGATTATTAATGGGTTTGTTGGTATGTGTATAAATTCTTGTCTTGAATGTTTATCCTTTTCTAATCTTTGTTTCGCTATTGCGTTTGATTTTTCTAACTTGTATTTTAGTTCTGTGCTATATAAGTCTAAATTGTACATGGGTGTTATTGTTGTTGGGTAATTTTCTTGTGGTAATTTTGCTTTGTTGCCAAAAATTAGTTCATATGGAGTGAATTTATTTTCTGAGTGTGGGGTAGTGTTATAAGTAAATGCGTAATATGGTATCCATTCGTCCCAATCGGAATGGTGTTCATTTACGAATGATCGTAGATATTCGTTTAAACATCTATGATTTCTCTCCAATGATCCGATTGTTTGGAGTGGTATGCTGTAGCGAATGTTTGTTTTATTTGTAGGTATTTACAAATCTGTTCAAGTACTTCGTTTTTATATTCGGTTCCTTGTTCTGATTTGAGTTCCAAAAATTTTCCGTATATTAATATGAATTTCTTTACTAGATTTTTTGCTATTATGTTTGCTTCTTTGGTTGGTGTGGGTATTACTACGATGTATTTAGTTAATTCACATTGTATCGTTATTGCGTAACGATTATTGTTGATTGTTTTTGGTAATGGACCTATTGTATCTATGGATATTATTTCGAATGTTTGGTATGTTTTATTATTTTGTTCTTTTTGCACGATTCACAGGCCTTTATGAATCGAGAAATAGATCCTTTCATTTCCTTCCAATTGTAATATTCTCTTATTTTCAGGTACAGTCGATGCTGTCCTATGTGTCCTCCTGTAGGGGTTTTATGGTGGTTTTTTAATATGTGCTGTATCCCGCCAGGATCACTAATGAACTTGGGTGGTTGATACATTATTATCTGTATATTTTGAATTGTTTGTTTCGCTAGCGCTTTAAATGTTTCTATGGGTACCTCTTTAAATATTGTTTCGTTGTTTGCTATAGCGATTTTCTTTGTTTGCATCTTATTCATTTCTTTTTCCAATGCTGAAAGTGTGAGCTCTAGAGTTCTTCTTCCACTTATATATGTTGTAATTCTGTTTATCATTTTTTTCATTTGCGCGTCTTTGTATATATTGAATATTAAATAGTTATTTTCTACCGTTATTCTTAGTTTAGGTAAGTTTCTTGTTTCGG
>NC_080672.1:72741092-72776967 GCF_030247195.1 Topomyia yanbarensis
TAGCAGATGGCGCTATAGAACAAATTGTGTTTTTCTCATATTTCGTTGCAAATCGCAGCAACGCGCGATGGGCTTTAGCTAGTCTATACCTATAAAAGTCAATGTTTGTATGTATATGATTTATGGACTCCCAAACGGCTTAATCGATTGCCGTAAAAATTTATACGTAGTAGGCATTTGTTATGGAGCGTGTTTATGTGCCATTGGTTGTGGATTATCTGTCTGCCAGCTGGCGCTTCGGAACAAATTGTATTTTACTCCTATTTCGTTGAAAGTCGCAGCAACGCGCGACGGGTATTAGCTAGTCTATATATATATATATATATATATATATATATATATATATATATATATATATATATATATATATATATTATATATATATATATATATATATATATATATATATATATATATATATATATATATATATATATATATATATATATATATATATATATATATATATATATATATATATATATATATATATATATATATATATATATATATATATATATATATATATATATATATATATATATATATATATATATATATATATATATATATATATATATATATATACATATATATATATATATATATATATATATATATATATATATATATATATATATATATATATATATATATATATATATATATATATATATATATATATATATATATATATATATATATATATATATATATATATAAAGCAACGGTTCTTTTCAGGACCAATCAATTGTGTTCTAGTGAGAGTTAAACTGAAACTTTCATTTTAAGGTGTGTAGCAAATTTTCAACAAGCAACATAATACGTTGTGTGGAAAGAAGTAGCTTGCACACGGAACAAAAATTTAAATTATCCTCTCGCTCGTTTCGTGCACTGCTTTTCCATTCCTTTCTACTGTTATTATCAGTATTACCAAAACGAATGTGTTGTTGCATGTGTTTAAGAGAAACGTTGAAGTCGCATGCTTCTATTCAAGCTTTTTGGCAGCCCCCGTGAACTAACTGCATTAAATGGTTTTTTTGTGCAACTCCGTGCTAGTAGCAAACAAAATGGCCCTACTAGTGTCTGATTCGTGAGATTGTGCAGGATTTCAAAGTCGAGCTAAGCTTATAAAGTTCAGTCGTAATGGTACCCGAAGAAGCCAGTCTTGTCATTTTGTTCGAGGCTACAAAACAGTTCGCCAGGCACGTAACTATCATGCCAAAAATATCCAACGATCCAGCGCATCACCATCAACACCAACGCCGATACCAAAGGTTCTTTTCAGAACCACCATTATTACCATAGAGAATTATTTGAAAATTTCCCATTCAAACGTGATTCTGTTGAATATTATTAGATTTAAATTAACGTCTCGAATTGAAATCACGACGCTCCGGTTATGTGACAGACATTACCCACCCATCTTTTTAATGTAGAATACATTTAAGCTTTCAATATAGGGGTCCCGTTTCAAAATATCGGCTGCGGCGCCGGGTCAGATTTTGAACGTTAATAACTTTTATCATACTTAACAGAATGATTTGATTTTTAGGCCAATTTGTTGCAAATATGTTCCTCTATGCTGTATTAAAATTTGAAGTATGTATAACATGCACTAATAACAAAAAAATGTGTTTTGAAAAATCTTTCGAAAACGACTCGGAAAAGTGAAAATTTTCAGCCCATCCCGCACAGAGCCGTCACTTTGGTAGACCAACCGAACAATAAAATAATGAAAAGTTTATATATAGGTCCACTACATGTTTGTTCCTATGGTTATTCGCATTGGGTTGCTTGACGAGAGCAGTTGGTGGGGGAAAGACGGCATATTCCTTTGGTTAGGCCATTAGAAGCCGGACGGAAAGGAAAGGCTCATGCACGGCACGAGAACGAGCGAGAAAGCGATAGTAGTGCATATTAGCGCGATTATATAAATATCTGTCGGTCGGTTTTTCTCATCATTCGTATTCGTTCAAGCACTAGCAAGCAGCCAGTCCACCGAAGGAAAGCAGTTGGCGATGACGACGGCGGAAAAAGTGCCTATTTTAATCCACCTAGCGGTGCAATTGTGCCTTTCTCAATCATGAATCACGAGAATGTGTGCGTTGTTTATATTCATTAAAAACTTTTAAATGCATATATTACATTTTATTATTATACATCACATGACAACTATATACAGGAAAATATCATTATTCGAGTTGTAAAATTTTGAAAAAGAAAAAACAGCCACGGTAATATTTAACTGAAAAAAGGTGCGAAATCGGCAAAGTCCCAAAAAGTCGATTATAAAAGTCAATGTTTGTATGTATATGATTTATGGACTCCCAAACGGCTTAGCCGATTTCCGTAAAAATTTATACGTAGTAGGCATTTGTTATGGAGCGTGTTTGTGTGCTATTGGTTGGAGATTATCTGCCCGCCAGATAGCGCTTCGGAACAAATTGTGTTTTCCTCTTATTTCGTTGAAAGTCGCTGCAACGCGCGATGGGCTTTAGCTAGTATTATATAAAAGTCAAAGTTTGTATGTATATGATTTATAGACTCCCAAACGGCTTAACCGATTTCCGTAAAAAATTATACACAGTAGGTATTTGTTATGGGGCGTGTTTGTGTACTATTAGTTGAAAATCGCAGCGACGCGCGATGGGTATTAGCTAGTATAACATAAAACGCTGCAGAATTGGTTTAATAATACAATGTTTACACTACAGAGTTATAACACGTTTTAATAATTAGCAACAAGAAAAATGTCACCAAGATAGCATAAAAACCCGTTTTAACTGGTAGTGCGAACGTTGCATAACAATGTAATTTATCAAATAATTTCATTTTTCCACCACTAATCGATCAAGAAATACTTACACTTAAGATTGTTTACTTAAGTTCATTAGTACATTCTTGAAAATTTAAATGGAAAATGAAATTTCATATTTCATGGAGAATCTGTATATTTCCGTTGGTGGGCGTGGGCTTCCTCATCACAGCTCTCAATATGGAACTTTTCTTTTGAATATATTTTCTGGACAGACCAGCCTATTTTTACTAGATGGATCAGCCAAATAATGCCAATCACCTAGTGAGATACTTGATTAAATAATAGATTACCGTTAAAGGACCTTCAATAAATTATGTTTTTTTTTTAGCAAATTGTAACATATGAAAACAGGCGAGTGAACAAGAACGTGAGTCGATATGTGTGATAAATAAAATTCATTTGCACGCTCTTGAAAAAGCTACATTTTTAATGTCACCGTGGTCGTGTCCTGTACACAACCCTTTATTTTTTCAATAACAACATTCAAATAATATTTTCAAAGAATGCTGCAGATTTGAAAAGAAGGAAAAGATTTTCACAAAATTTAAATTCTTTCGTGTTATTTGTTAGCGCTGATAAAGGCTATTTAGTTTGCTACTAGCAAGGAGCTGCACAAACAAATCGATTTATGCAGTTAATCAACGGAGGCTGCCAAAAAGTTCGAATAAAAGCATGCGACTAGTGTACTTTGCACGTTCTATATTTTATCAATACTAGAGAGGATCAATAAAATAATTCAAATTGTAATAGCGACATGCAATTGTGGCAACACTGGCCAAGAGATGGTGGGGGAACACGCACATTCGTTTTAGTTATGATGGTAGTAGCAGCAGAAAGGAACGGAAAAGCAGTGCACGAAAACGAGCGAGAGAGGATAATTTAAATTCTCTTTCTTTCTTTCCACACATCGTATTTCTTATATAGCTTTCTGAAAATTATTTGTTATACACCATAAAATGTAAATTTCAGTTTAACTCTTATTACAACACAATTAATTGGTCCTGTAAAGAACCGTTTATTGTTTTATTGCGGGAGTATAATTCAGACGCACTCCCCGCGGACACGGTGAGCCAGAAAGCACTATTTTGCATCCTCGAACAAACCGACCAAGTATGCATCGTTGGCTTCTCGGGGCATCATTACGACTGAGCTTTGTAAGCGTGGCTCGATTTTGCAGTCCTGTACAATCTCACGACCCAGACGCTGGAACGATAGCCTACTCTGTTGCCCTTTATTTGGGGCGAAATTCTTGCAGGTCGACAGTTCCTGATCGGGTTGCGATGAGTCACCAGTAGCTGGGGCACTTTTTCCGCCGTCGTCATCGCCAACTGCTTTCCTTCGGTGGACTGGCTGCTTGCTAGTGCTTGAACGAATACGAATGATGAGAAAAACCGACCGACAGATATTTATATAATCGCGCTAATATGCACTACTATCGCTTTCTCGCTCGTTCTCGTGCCGTGCATGAGCCTTTCCTTTCCGTCCGGCTTCTAATGGCCTAACCAAAGGAATATGCCGTCTTTCCCCCACCAACTGCTCTCGTCAAGCAACCCAATGCGAATAACCATAGGAACAAACATGTAGTGGACCTATATATAAACTTTTCATTATTTTAATGTAGAATACATTTAAGCTTTCAATATAGGGGTCCCGTTTCAAAATATCGACTGCGGCGCCGCGTCAGATTTTGAACGTTAATAACTTTTATCATACTTAACAGAATGATTTGATTTTTAGGCCAATTTGTTGCAAATATGTTCCTCTATGCTGTATTAAAATTTGAAGCATGTATAACATGCACTAATAACAAAAAATTGTGTTTTGAAAAATCTTTCGAAAACGACTCGGAAAAGTGAAAATTTTCAACCCATCCCGCACAGAGCCGTCAAAATGGTGGACCAACCGAACAATAAAATAATGAAAAGTTTATATATAGGTCCACTACATGTTTGTTCCTATGGTTATTCGCATTGGGTTGCTTGACGAGAGCAGTTGGTGGGGGAAAGACGGCATATTCCTTTGGTTAGGCCATTAGAAGCCGGACGGAAAGGAAAGGCTCATGCACGGCACGAGAACGAGCGAGAAAGCGATAGTAGTGCATATTAGCGCGATTATATAAATATCTGTCGGTCGGTTTTTCTCATCATCAATTCGTGTGCGAGCAGCTGAGCAGTGAGCACCTAGTTCGAGTAAGCAGCAAGTTGAACCGCAGTAAAACCGACCGCATCGCCCCAATGGGGAAAAAGCGCAACAGAAGATCGGGCAACAGCTCGAATGCCAACCGTCTTTCGAAAAGCCCTCAGCAAGGAAACCAAAAGAGGCAAAAAGGACCGGTCTCCATCCTCTCCGAGAACACATACCAAACTCTGAGCGAACAGGACCAGACAAAAATGAATAACAGCGACATGCAAGGCTTCGGTGAAGATATTGGCGAACCCCGCGTAAACAGACACGAAACAGGAGAAGGCAACCAAAAACTTCCTCCTCTGATGGTGAAATCCGTCCCACTTGAGCAACTAGTCCGGGACCTGAAGGAGGCAGGAATTACAGCAGAATACAAACTGTGTAGAGTTGGCATAAAAATCGTCACGAAAACCAAAGACGATTACAACCGTTCGAGTGCATACCTAAAAAATTTGAAGGCCGAGTTTTACACCCACGACGTGCAGGCAGAAAAGGCGGTGATTCGTGGCCTACCTACCATGGACAAGGAGGAAATTGAAGCTGAACTCAAAAACCACTACAAATTAGAACCGATTGCGGTGTTTCCCATGACGCGACGCGAAGACGGGAACAGAACGCGAAGAGACTGCTTGTACTTAGTACACTTCAAAAAAGGATCAATAACGCTTGGTGCCCTTCAAACAGTGCGAAATATCAGCTCAATCATCGTTCGTTGGGAAGCATATCGCGGTGCACATCGTGACGTCACTCAGTGTCAAAAATGCCTACATTTCGGTCACGGAACCAAAAATTGTAACCTGAAACCTCGTTGTCGCCTCTGTGGAGGGACCCATGCATCGGAATGCTGTACAATATGGCACCCCCCGCGCACATATCATTGTGCAAATTGCGCTGGTGCACACCAAGGTAGTGACAGGCAGTGTCCAAAACGTATCGAATACAAGCAGATCAGAAAGCAAGCGTCATCATCAAACCAGCCGGGAAGGAAGCGAGATAAGGCCCCACGATTCACGACTGATAATTTTCCACCGCTCCAACCAGCATCGTCTTCAGGGAGTCAACCAGCTCCGCCAGTAATGTTTGGGAACCCGATCCAACGTACAGCTGCACCGCAGGAAAATCCGCAAATCCCACCGGGCTTCGCCTGGGCTATAAATAACGTTTCCCCACAACAAACCGCAACAGAAAAACAGCTTCCCGCAACTTTAACGCTAGAAGATCTCCATGCAATGTTTGCAGACATATGCGAAAAACTACACCAGTGTCAAACACAAATGCTCCAACTTGCCCAAGCATTCATCAGATATGGCAGATAAACCGTTACGCATTATGCAGTGGAACGCCCGCTCAGTGATTAACAAACGTGAAGAGTTGGCCTATCTAATACAACGCGAAAATATCGACATTATAGTGCTGAGTGAAACCCATCTCAAACCAGACAAGAGTTTCCATCTACCCGGATATACAACAGTACGCTTGGACCGAACGGGAACCAGAGGAGGCGGCGTTGCAATTGCTGTTCAAAACGACATCAAATTTCGTTCCTTACCTCACTACCGTACCACCATCATCGAAGCCGTTGGAGTGGAGATCGAACTAGCCACTGGAAAAATCGACATTGTTGCTGCCTATTGCCACCGACAGTGTACACTGGAACTGAGGAAAAAGTTTCACAGCGACCTCATTAAACTAACTCGAACAAACAGAAGCTTCATCATCGCAGGAGACCTAAACGCCAAGCACCAAAGCTGGGGAAACCAAACTTGCAACACCAACGGAAGACTACTATTCAGAGACGCGCAAGCGGGCCACTACGTTATCAGCGCACCCAACGAACCCACGTTCCTGTCACAGTCCGGAGTGCACTCTACTCTAGACCTCTTTCTCACCAACTACATAAACATCTCTGATCCTGTCACCATCTCGGAGCTTAGTTCTGACCACTATCCGGTGGTAATGGAAGCAGGCTGTACCACGGTCAAACGGCAGAAGCAGACACGGAAAGATTTCACCAGAGTCAACTGGGTGGAATTCCAGCGCATCGTAGATCGACACGTAAACGACGAGGCTGAGCTTGCAACAACAGAAGACGTTGACAGGGAAATCGATTTGCTCATCCGAGCAATCCGAGCTGCAGAAGAAAGATGCATCAGAACAGTGGAATGTGTGAGTAACCCATTACAAATAGATAATAGAACATTACAAATCATTAGGCTCAGGAATATTTATCGAAGACAGTACCAACGAACAGGTAGCTTTCACAAAAAACAAATGGTAAAACAGTTGTGCAAAATCATCGCGCTGCGAGTTGAAAATGCTAGAAACGATAGGTTCGAACAAGATATAGCCCAAATGGATCAATATTCCCGCCCCTTTTGGAAAGTTGCCAAGGTTCTGAAAACTAAACCCCGTCCCATCCCCCCTCTTAAAAGTGGTGAACAGATTCTCATAACCCCAGTCCAAAAAGCAATGGCCATAGGTAAACACTTTGCGTCGTCACATAACATAGGAGCCAACATGCCCAGCCCAAACGAGCCAATAGTTGAGAACACCGTCAAAACAATTAACGATACCCGCTGCTATGTCCCTGGCAATCAGCAGATCACAATCCCACAGGTTCGTGCTGCAATCAAAAACACGAAAAATATGAAGGCTCCTGGATTTGATTGCCTCTTCAATCTAGAATTAAAAAATCTAAGCGAGCGCACTCTGACCCACATCGGAAACATACTCAACCGCTGTCTTGATCTTCATTACTACCCTACCGAATGGAAATTGGCAAAAGTAATTCCAATCCTCAAACCGGGCAAAGATCCGACAGCCCCGAGTAGTTATCGTCCCATAAGCCTCTTATCATCACTGAGTAAGGTGTTTGAAAGACTCATATACGCCAGGATCCTCCAGCATGTTGAAAGGAACAATATTATTCCAAAAGAACAATTCGGATTCCGCAGAAGTCATTCCACAAGTCACCAGCTTCTCCGAGTAACGAACGCGATTAGAAGAAACAAGACTTTAGCTAAATCTACTGCAATGGCGCTCCTCGATGTGGAAAAAGCTTTCGATAACGTGTGGCACGATGGGCTGCTACATAAATTATACCGCTATAATTTTCCGAACTACCTGATTAAAATAATCAAGAGCTACTTAACGCAGCGTACATTCCGGGTAACACTCAACGGCATCCTTTCAGAGCCATTCTCAGTAACGGCAGGAGTACCCCAAGGCAGTATACTTGGCCCTATCATGTACAGCATCTTCACGGCGGACTTCCCAGTGCTCCCCGACGACTGCTCGCTTTCCTTCTTCGCGGACGACACCTCAGTAATGGTGAAAGGAAGAAACACGCGTACTCTTACTACGAAGCTCCAAAACAACCTCGCAATTTTAGTCAACTATTTCAACGAGTGGAAAATCAAAATAAACCCCACCAAAACCCAAGTCATTCTATTCCCATACTCAAAATCCCCCCGTTTGATTCCCCCGAATAACTGCAGAGTAACTCTGGACGGAGTAACAGTGGATTGGGCCGACGAGGCCGTTTACCTGGGACTTACCCTTGACCCCAAATTGCTATTCCGGTCACACATCGGGAAAATCCAACTGAAGTGTACGAAACTAATCAGAAACCTTTATCCTCTGTTAAATCGGCGATCCAAGCTAAACACTAAAAACAAACTGGCGGTGTACAAAAGCATCATCTTTCCAGTACTCGCCTACGCATCTCCGGTCTGGGAAAACTGCGCCCCCACCCACAAGAAAAAGTTACAAATAATACAAAATAAAACACTCAAAATGGTCTTGAACCTCCCACACCAAACGCGAACCACAACAGTCCACAGAGAGGCAGGAATACAAATTCTGGAAGACAGATTCAGAATAATAAACAACAAATTCAAATATAAGTGTGCTCACTCAGAATTTGAGCTAATAAGAAATCTAGCATGAAATAAATTAGGTTAAGATAGGTTAAGGAAAAATATAAACAGCACTAAAACAGTGGGAATTCAAGAAATACTCCAACAACAGAACATATATTTAAACAGAAGAACAAAGATGAAATATAATGTAAAATCCCTTGAAATGTAAAATGTACAGAAATGTAAATATTTAATGTAAATAAAGAAAATTAAACGGTTAAAACGGTTTTCTCATCATTCGTATTCGTTCAAGCACTAGCAAGCAGCCAGTCCACCGAAGGAAAGCAGTTGGCAATGACGACGGCGGAAAAAGTGCCCCAGCTACTGGTGACTCATCGCAACCCGATCAGGAACTGTCGACCTGCAAGAATTTCGCCCCAACTAAAGGGTAACAGAGTAGGCTATCGTTCCAGCGTCTGGGTCGTGAGATTGTGCAGGACTGCAAAATCGAGCCACGCTTACAAAGCTCAGTCGTAATGATGCCCCGAGAAGCCAACGATGCCTACTTGGTCGGTTTGTTCGAGGATGCAAAATAGTGCTTTGTGGCTCACCGTGTCCGCGGGGAGTGCGTCTGAATTATGCTCCCGCAATAAAACAATAAACGGTTCTTTACAGGACCAATTAATTGTGTTGTAATAAGAGTTAAACTGAAATTTACATTTTATGGTGTATAACAAATAATTTTCAGAAAGCTATATAAAAAATACGATGTGTGGAAAGAAAGAAAGAGAATTTAAATTATCCTCTCTTGCTCGTTTTCGTGCACTGCTTTTCCTTTCCTTTCTGCTGCTACTACCATCATAACTAAAACGAATGTGCGTGTTCCCCCACCATCTCTTGGCCAGTGTTGCCACAATTGCATGTCGCTGTTACAATTTGAATTATTTTATTGATCCTCTCTAGTATTGATAAAATATAGAACGTGCAAAGTACACTAGTCGCATGCTTTTATTCGAACTTTTTGGCAGCCTCCGTTGATTAACTGCATAAATCGATTTGTTTGTGCAGCTCCTTGCTAGTAGCAAACTAAATAGCCTTTATCAGCGCTAACAAATAACACGAAAGAATTTAAATTTGTGAAAATCATTTCCTTCTTTTCAAATCTGCAGCATTCTTTGAAAATATTGTTTGAATGTTGTTATTGAAAAACTGAACATGCAAGTTTGCTAGCACTAGATTGAAGGCGATGGAAAGACAGAATATTCGTTTTGGTTATGCTAGTATTGGTAGCCGAACGGAAAGGAAAGGCACAGGAATGGCACGAAAACGAGCGAGAGCGATAGTAGCGCTTTCTCGTGTGTTCATATATGAATATTGGTCGGTCGGTTTTTCTCATCATTCGTATTCGTTCAAGCACTAGCAAGCAGCCAGTCCACCGAAGGAAAGAAGTTGGCGATGACGACGGTCGGAAAAAGTGCCCCAGCTACTGGTGACTCATCGCAACCCGATCAGGAACTGTCGCCCTGCAAGAATTTCGCCCCAACTAAAGGGCAACAGAGAAACTAATCTGTGTTCTAATAAGAGTTAAAGTGGTTCACCGTGTCCGCGGGGAGTGCGTCTGAATTATGCTCCCGCAATAAAACAATAAACGGTTCTTTACAGGACCAATTAATTGTGTTCTAATAAGAGTTAAACTGAAATTTACATTTTATGGTGTATAACAAATAATTTTCAGAAAGCTATATAAGAAATACGATGTGTGGAAAGAAAGAAAGAGAATTTAAATTATCCTCTCTCGCTCGTTTTCGTGCACTGCTTTTCCATTCCTTTCTGCTGCTACTACAATCATAACTAAAACGAATGTGCGTGTTCTCCCACCATCTCATGGCCAGTGTTGCCACAATTGCATGTCGCTATAACAATTTGAATTATTTTATTGATCCTCTCTAGTATTGATAAAATATAGAATATGCAAAGTACACTAGTCGCATGCTTTTTTTCGAACTTTTTGCAGCCTCCGTTGATTAACTGCATAAATCGATTTGTTTGTGCAGCTCCTTGCTAGTAGCAAACTAAATAGCCTTTATCAGCGCTAACAAATAAGACAAAAGAATTTAAATTTGCGAAAATCTTCTCCTTCCTTCTTTTCAAATCTGCAACATTCTTTGAAAATATTGAAAATGTTGTTATTGAAAAAATTAAAGGGTTGTGTACAGGACACGACCACGGTGACATTAAAAATGTAGCTTTTTTCAAGAGCGTGCAAATGTATTTTATCTATCACACATATCGACTCAAGTTCTTGCTCACTCGCCTGTTTTTTATGTTACAATTTGCTATATACCCTCCCCATTAAAACATAATTTATTGAAGGTCTTTTAACGGTAATCTATGAATTAATCAAGTATCTCACTAGGTGATTGGCATTATTTGGCTAATCCATCTAGTAAAAATAGGCTGGTCTGTCCAGAAAATATATTTAAAAGAAAAGTTCCATATTTAGAACCGTGACGAGGAAGCCCACGCCCAGCAACGGAAATATACAGATTCTTCATGAAATATGAAATTTCATTTTCCATTTAAATTTTCAATAATGTATTAATGAACTTAAGTAAACAATCTTAAGGTTAAGTATTTCTTGATCGATTAGTGGTGAAAAAAAAGAAATTATTTGATAAATTACATTGTTATGCAACGTTCGCACTACCAGTTAAAACGGGTTTTATGCTATCTTGGTGACATTTTCTCTTGTTGCTAATTATTAAATCGTGTTATAACTCTGTAGTGTAAACATTGTATTATTAAACCAATTCTGCAGCGTTTTATGTTATATAGGTGTTTTATGTGGTAATAGGACTGACATAATTATATCTTCAGTACAGCGGTTTGTTGCATAATTTCAAACAGATATATTTTAAAATTTAAATTAGTATACCTAACCGTTCTATTTGTTGTATACTTTAAAACGCAATTAGAACTGTGTTTTAACTACATAGGGCAGGACAGATACTCTGACTGGATAAACTGGGAAAACAATTTTAAGTCCAGTAACGATTAAGACATGGCTTGAATTTGAATCGAAAAAGAACACCCGCTTCAACTGCTGCTGGGACGGTAAGTTCTGTTTTAAAATTTTCCGTTGTGTACAGTACGAAACAAAAGTGTTTGAAATTAGAAAACAAAAAGTTCTGCTGGGAATGTGATTGTTTCCGATGCAATTACACTCAGGTTTTTTTACGCAGGGGATACAAGCCGTGCAAATGAAAACCGCCTTAATTTCAAAAAAACGCGTAAATGAAAACCGCGGAAATTTCAAAATTCGCGTAAAAAATACCGCGTAATAAAACCTGAGTGTACTCCCCTATATAAAATACTACGCTGCTGAACAGTGCAATAACTACAGAAGCACGTTGTCAGGTGCCTTACTGATAAAAAACATATAACCAAAATATGAAACATATGAAAACCAATAGGCTCTTTACCCTAGGCAGCTACAATGCGCCGTAAACATGGATTAACAAGTTACAACGCACACGCATGCATAAAAATAAATATATTTTTTAATGTAGAATACATTTAAGCTTTCAATATAGGGGTCCCGTTTCAAAATATCGGCTGCGGTGCCGCGTCAGATTTTGAACGTTAATAACTTTTATCATACTTAACAGAATGATTTGATTTTTAGGCCAATTTGTTGAAAATATGTTCCTCTATGCTGTATTAAAATTTGAAGTATGTGTAACATGCACTAATAACAAAAAATTGTGTTTTTGAAAAATCTTTCGAAAACGACTCGGAAAAGTGAAAATTTTCAGCCCATCCCGCACAGAGCCGTGAAAATGGTGGACCAACCGAACAATAAAATAATGAAAAGTTTATATATAGGTCCACTACATGTTTGTTTTATGATTATTCGCATTGGGTTGCATGACGAAAGCAGTTGGTGGGGGAAAGACGGCATATTCCTTTGGTTAGGCCATTAGAAGCCGGACGGAAAGGAAAGGCTCATGCACGGCACGAGAACGAGCGAGAAAGCGATAGTAGTGCATATTAGCGCGATTATATAAATATCTGTCGGTCGGTTTTTCTCATCATTCGTATTCGTTCAAGCACTAGCAAGCAGCCAGTCCACCGAAGGAAAGCAGTTGGCGATGACGACGGCGGAAAAAGTGCCCCAGCTACTGGTGACTCATCGCAACCCGATCAGGAACTGTCGCCCTGCAAGAATTTCCCCCCCTACTAAAGGGCAACAGAGTAGGCTATCGTTCCAGCGTCTGGGTCGTGAGATTGTGCAGGACTGCAAAATCGAGCCACGCTTACAAAGCTCAGTCGTAATGATGCCCCGAGAAGCCAACGATGCCTACTTGGTCGGTTTGTTCGAGGATGCAAAATAGTGCTTTGTGGCTCACCGTGTCCGCGGGGAGTGCGTCTGAATTATGCTCCCGCAATAAAACAATAAACGGTTCTTTACAGGACCAATTAATTGTGTTGTAATAAGAGTTAAACTGAAATTTACATTTTATGGTGTATAACAAATAATTTTCAGAAAGCTATATAAAATATACGATGTGTGGAAAGAAAGAAAGAGAATTTAAATTATCCTCTCTTGCTCGTTTTCGTGCACTGATTTTCCATTCCTTTCTGCTGCTACTATCGTCATAACTAAAACGAATGTGCGTGTACCCCCACCATCTCTTGGCCAGTGTTGCCACAATTGCATGTCGCTATTACAATTTGAATTATTTTATTGATCCTCTCTAGTATTGATAAAATATAGAACGTGCAAAGTACACTAGTCGCATCTTTTTATTCGAACTTTTTGGTAGCCTCCGTTGATTAACTGCAGAAATCGATTTGTTTGTGCAGCTCCTTGCTAGTAGCAAACTAAATAGCCTTTATCAGCGCTAACAAATAAGATAAAAGAATTTAAATTAGTGAAAATCTTCTCCTTCCTTCTTTTCAAATCTGCAACATCCTTTGAAAATATTGAAAATGTTGTTATTGAAAAACTGAACATGCAAGTTTGCTAGCACTGGCCACTAGATTGAAGGCGATGGAAAGACAGAATATTCGTTTTGGTTATGCTAGTATTGGTAGCCGAACGGAAAGGAAAGGCACAGGAATGGCACGAAAACGAGCGATAGTAGAGCTTTCTCGTGTTTTCATATATGAATATTGGTCGGTCGGTTTTTCTCATCATTCGTATTCGTTCAAGCACTAGCAAGCAGCCAGTCCACCGGAGGAAAGCAGTTGGCGATGATGACGGTCCGCAAAAGTGCCCCAGCTACTGGTGGCCCATCGCAACCAACTTCCGATCAGGAACTGTTGCCGTGCTAGTATTTCGCCCCAACTAAAGGGCAACGGAGCAACTAATCCGCTGGCTAACATTCCAGCGTCTGGTTCGTAAGGTTGTGTATTACTTCAAAGTCGAGCTACGCTTACAAAACTCAGCCGTAATGAAGTCAGTGATGCCTACTTGGTCGGTTCGCGGGAGTGGGCGTAAATTACAATAAAAGCAACGGTTCTTTTCAGGACCAATCAATTGTGCTCTAGCGAGAGTTAAACTGAAACTTTCATTTTAAGGTGTGTAGCAAATTTTCAACAAGCAACATAATACGTTGTGTGGAAAGAAGTAGCTTGCACACGGAACAAAAATTTAAATTATCCTCTCGCTCGTTTCGTGCACTGCTTTTCCATTCCTTTCTACTGTTATTATCAGTATTACCAAAACGAATGTGTTGTTGCATGTGTTTAAGAGAAACGTTGAAGTCGCATGCTTATATTCAAGCTTTTTGGCAGCCCCCGTGAACTAACTGCATTAAATGGTTTTTTTGTGCAGCTCCGTGCTAGTAGCAAACAAAATGGCCCTACTAGTGTCTGATTCGTGAGATTGTGCAAGATTTCAAAGTCGAGCTAAGCTTATAAAGTTCAGCCGTAATGGTACCCGAAGAAGCCAGTCTTGTCGTTTTGTTCGAGGCTACAAAACAGTTCGCCAGGCACGTAACTATCATGCCAAAAATATCCAACGATCCAGCGCATCACCATCAACACCAACGCCGATACCAAAGGTTCTTTTCAGAACCACCATTATTACCATAGAGAATTATTTGAAAATTTCCCATTCAAACGTGATTCTGTTGAATATTATTAGATTTAAATTAACGTCTCGAATTGAAATCACGACGCTCCGGTTATGTGACAGACATTACCCACCCATCTTTTTTTATTGTGACCACGACTAACGGTTTAATATAGACACCCCATTTCAATATTTCTGAAGGAACAGAAGGTCGAGTTTGGAAAGTTTGTAACTTTCATTGTACTTAACCAAATTACACAATGTTCGCACTAATGATTCAGAAATATGATCAGGAATCTTCTGTTAGATTTGTAAGTATGTATAATTTACATGAATAAAGAAAAATTGATTTTCATGAATCAATTATTATCTGTTCTTCCATTGGCCAGTACTACGCGACTTCCTCATGCTAACAATTAATTTCATCGTTAGCGATCTCCCTCACCAAGGCCAACAACGCCAACAAAACCGGTCCTTTTCAGGACCACCATCATTTTTGTAAAGAATAATTTGAAATATTCCTCACTCAAATCACCTTTTGTCCGAAAATTCCAATGAGTATCAAAATATTTAAAGAACGTGTTCCTTATGTATTCTACATCTCTCCGGTTATGTCGCAGACATTACCCACCCATCTTTTTCAAACGCAACACTCTTAACCCATTATGTCCTAGCGTATGAAATTTCATACGCAAAAACAACGCATTTCTGGATCATACTTGTTGTACAATAAAGGCGTTTTCAAACTTCTGGTCTTCTGTGAACTGTAATTAATACCCTATAATTTACAATGTGTATGTTCAATAATCTTTTTTTATAAAATTCCATTGTGTTTTCGAATGTCAAAGTTGGACAAAATTCAAACCAAAATATGAACAATACATATTATTAAATTTCTCTTCTAAATCTGCAATTCTTGTTTCGGATTGAGAACGAATGGCCATGAGAGGTGTGAAAGATGTGACTCAGTGCGAAAAAATGGAAGAAATTGGTGAAACAATTGCGAAAATTCTGCTGGTACTTCAACGTATGAAATTTCATACGCTAGGCTGAACCGATATCTTTTTTTCCTAAGGCAAAATTATTTCCTCTTTAGAACCCGGAGAGGATTCAATACTTTCTCGCTGATTTTAACGTTGAATCAGTGCATTCAAGGTTAACAAATGCTTAATACGTTACAAATCATGCCTGGTTCTAACCAGAATATTTTTATGTAAATTCTTGTAAGAAAATGTCCTTTTTCTTAAAATAATTGCAAAAATTGAGAGAAAGATGGTTTGATGCAACGAACCAATCATGCGACGAAACGCCACGAAAGAGAATTGTAGTGTTAAAATCATTCAAAAAAGCTGCTAAATTAATGATATCGCAAGGTTGATTCTATTTTATGCTAAATATTAGGATATTAGCCGAAATTTCTCTATAATGATTTTTTGATACCCTATCAGCCCAGCGTATGAAATTTCATACGTTAGTTTTTTGCGCAACAAAACGTTTCAAAGAGGTTATTTTATTTTTCCCATACCTAATTCGGTGTAATATGAGGACTCACGAAGTATTTTATAAATTATCAAAAGTTTTAACATAGCTGGGTTATAATAGGTTAAGCAGCACACACCGTATTGAATTAAATCCAAACCACCCCACCCACCCACTTTGCAAATCATTCTGTGACACCGTGCTGGTACCCGAATCCGCACATCGGCCACCGCTGCCGAAAATGCATAGTGTCTACCGCTTATTGTAGTGCCCACACGCTGCAGCCATGATCTTACCCGTTCGACATAAGGGGCCATGCATAAATGACGTAGCATTTTGGGGGGTAGGGAGGGTTTACCAAATTTGTGACGAAGTGTGACGAGGGGGAGGGTAGGGTCAGAAGTTGTGCGACGTAGCATTAAGTTTAAAACCCATTGTTTTGAGAAAACAATTTAATGATCCTCCATTCCCAAAAAAAAATAATTTTAATTCAAACAAGTTACTTTTGGTGCGGTTTTTCATGAGGTAAATTTACGATTCGCGGAATTACAAGTTCGCAAAAATACGAAAAAAAATTGTATGTGGATTTAACTTGCTGCATTAGTTAGCTAATGTTGCTAACTAGTAGACTTAGTTTGGAAGCTGAATTAAATTTTCACTTCGGATTCAACCAAACAAAATTTAGTAATTTAGATGAACGTATGGTTCTTAGAATCATTGGCAGCTGCACGATTGTGAACTGAGAGAACTTGTCTTCATGCTCTCCTTGACATATAAAATTCAAAATCAAACTATCAACACTATATTTAACATGAAATGGGCTTATTTTGCACGCAATTTGCTGTTATAATGGAAATGTTGATAAAAGTCGTCAATCATTTTGAAAGGACATGTATTTAAAATAATTGAAAAACAAATTTAATTTTTTTTTCATCACATGGGCGCTGTGCATGGGACGAGGGGGAGGGGGTAGGTATATGCTACGTTATTTACGAGGGGGAGGTTAGAATTTTGTGACCAAATGCTACGAGGGGGGAGGGAGGGGTCAAAAATCGCCGAAAAAAAGCTACGTCATTTGTGTACGGCCCCTAAGAACAAAAACTGATTCAAACGGGTACGCGTCACCTCTATTTATAAACTAACCGTATATGGTTTAGTCACATAGGTGCGAGTGTGTGCAAATGCCAACGTTGCCGAAAATCGATAGCGCTTATTGCATCGCCCGGAGACGATGTTGTTCGTATGAGACAAGAGCAACAACTGATTTAAACGGACATGCGTCGCTTCTATTTATGACTTTTCGTCTTTCATTGAGTCACTAAGCTGCCCTCTTTTGACGGCTGTGTCTGAGAAATCTGCCTCACGAATGGTAATTTTCCCGTTTTTCGTGAACTTTTTAATTTTACCAATTTCCAAAAGTCTACTTTTATTGGGGAGATATTAAATTATTACCAATATTTAAGTTAGGTGTTTCTGAATCGGTTGGTGTATGAATGATTAAAATCCATCTAGTAATATCGGAGTTATAGGCGTGCAAACCTTACATAGTTTCGTTACATGGGAGATAGTTTAGATTTTAGAATGACACCTAGCCCCAGATAGTGGAGTAAGACATTTTTAATGTCAAAACTGAACATGCAAGTTTGCTAGCACTGGCCACTAAATTGAAGGCGATGGAAAGACAGAATATTCGTTTTGGTTATGCTAGTATTGGTAGCCGAACGGAAAGGAAAGGCACAGGAAAGGCACAGGAATGGCACGAAAACGAGCGAGAGAGCGATAGTAGTGCTTTCTCGTGTTTTCATATATGAATATTGGTCGGTCGGTTTTTCTCATCATTCGTATTCGTTCAAGCACTAGCAAGCAGCCAGTCCACCGGAGGAAAGCAGTTGGCGATGATGACGGTCCGCAAAAGTGCCCCAGCTACTGGTGGCCCATCGCAATCAACTACCGATCAGGAACTGTCGCCGTGCTAGTATTTCGCCCCAACTAAAGGGCAACGGAGCAACTAATCCGCTGGCTAACATTCCAGCGTCTGGTTCGTAAGGTTGTGTATTACTTCAAAGTCGAGCTACGCTTACAAAACTCAGCCGTAATGAAGCCAGTGATGCCTACTTGGTCGGTTTGTGGGAGTGGGCGTAAATTACAATAAAAGCAACGGTTCTTTTCAGGACCAATCAATTGTGTTCTAGTGAGAGTTAAACTGAAACTTTCATTTTAAGGTGTGTAGCAAATTTTCAACAAGCAACATAATACGTTGTGTGGAAAGAAGTAGCTTGCACACGGAACAAAAATTTAAATTATCCTCTCGCTCGTTTCGTGCACTGCTTTTCCATTCCTTTCTACTGTTATTATCAGTATTACCAAAACGAATGTGTCGTTGCATGTGTTTAAGAGAAACGTTGAAGTCGCATGCTTCTATTCAAGCTTTTTGGCAGCCCCCGTGAACTAACTGCATTAAATGGTTTTGACATTAAAAATGTCTTACTCCACTATCTGGGGCTAGGTGTCATTCTAAAATCTAAACTATCTCCCATGTAACGAAACTATGTAAGGTTTGCACGCTTATAACTCCGATATTACTAGATGGATTTTAATCATTCATACACCAACCGATTCAGAAACACCTAACTTAAATATTGATAATAATTTAATATCTCCCCAATAAAAATAGACTTTTGGAAATTGATAAAATTAAAAAGTTCACGAAAAACGGGAAAATTACCATTCGTGAGGCAGATTTCTCAGACACAGCCGTCATTAGAGGGCACCTTAGTCGCTCAATGACACACGAAAAGTCATAAATAGAAGCGACGCATGTCCGTTTAAATTGATTCGGTTTTCGTTCGTCGCGTGACGCAGTCGCTTTTCGTAGTAGCTTAGTAGTTCCACGTATATACTTTTTTTTCTTTCTTTTCGCGTATTTTCTCCCTCTCCGCAAATGGGTAAGCGGAAAAAACCGGCCCGCAGCCCAAAGCACGGTCATCGGAAATCGACCAATGCCACAATCAGCACAATAAAATCTGCAGATGTTACTGCCAGCACGCCGGGGCAACCAGCGAAGAAAGTTCGAGAGGATGATGAAACGTCAATACTCTCCGCCAACCATTACAGTATTCTGAGTGAAAATAATACAGCAGTAAATGTCAGCGATCTCAACGGCTTCGGGCAGGAGCAAGAGGAAGAGTATCCCCAAAACACCGTCGCCGTCAAATTACCCCCGCTAATCGTCAAATCGATTCCGCTCGAAAAACTACAGCAGGATCTCCATTCGAAAGGTGTCACGGCTCAGTTCAAGCTCACCAGAATCGGCATCAAGGTGATGCTGCAAACTAAGGACGAATTTACCAAAACTAAAGCACATCTAAAAGAACAAAACGCGCAGTTTTTCACCCATGACATGCCGTCGGAGAAGCCATTCAAGGCTGTCGTAAGAGGCCTACCGGTAATGCGCCCAGAAGACATCAAAGCCGAGCTAATGGAACGGTATAAGCTTCAACCGTTGGCAGTGTACGTCATTGCTAGGAAGCAGCCTGGTAATCACGTGTACAGAGACTGCCTGTACCTCGTACACTTTCGAAAGGGAACAGTGACACTAGGAGCCTTGAAAGCAATGAAAATCATCGGGAACGTCGTTATTTCGTGGGAACCTTATCGTGGTATCCACAAAGATGTCACGCAGTGTATGAAGTGTCTTCACTTCGGACATGGCACACGCAACTGCCACCTGGCCGCTAGATGCAACTATTGTGCAGGTGATCACGAATCATCGAATTGTCCCATCGAAGGGGCTGTAAAATATAAGTGCGCAAACTGTAGAAAACACCATCGCGCAACAGATCGAGCATGCAAATCACGAGAGGATTATAAACGTATTCGGAAGGAAGCGTCGACAAAAAACCAAGCCAACCATCGCCAAAACAAGGTACCACCGTATACAGCAGCTAATTTTCCTACACTCCCATCGATCGGTATGGGTGAACGGATTGCACGCGAAACTATTCAGTACAGCGGACCTCCACCAGGGTTTCAAAGAACCAGCAACACACCAGTTCCAGTTTGGGGACAATCTTCTACTCAACCGAATCCCAGCCCGTATTGCTCGCAGCCAACCCCCAAATATACTTCTGCGGAACTTCTGCCGATTTTCACCACCATGTGGACCAAACTTCAGCAGTGCGACACACGTGCTGATCAAATACGTGTATTGGGCGAGTTCATCATTCAGTATGGGCACTAACACGCTAAAAATCATGCTGTGGAACGCCCATGCTGTCAAATCCAAGCACATGGAATTCATCGAACTGGCGACAAGGGAAGACGTCGATATTTTAATAGTTACTGAAACATTCCTGAAACCTGAGATCAACTTCAGCATACCAGGATACAACATAGCACGACTCGACCGCACACACTCCAGAGGGGGAGGAGTAGCTATTGCGATCAAAAAACCCATACATTTTACCATTCAACCTCACTACCAAACATCGGTTATAGAAGCGTTAGGTGTGGAGATAGGAACGCGCGGTGGCCCACTTCTGATCATCGCCGCCTACTGTCCCCGTCAATGTTATGACGGTAACGGCCTGGCCAGAAAATTCCAAAACGACCTGGTTAGATTGACGAGGCACCAGAAAAAATTTATCGTTGCTTGTGATCTCAATGCCCGGCATGAAATGTGGGGCAACCATCGGCGAAACAAGAATGGATGCATGCTGTTCGACGAAGCGCAGCTCGGATATTTCGTCGTTAACGCTCCAGATCAACCAACATACCTGTCTCCAGCTGGCGTGCCTTCTACAATTGACATCTTCCTGACGAACCTGAACATACCTAAGCCGAATACCATCAACGAGCTGAGTTCCGACCACTATCCGGTGGTACAGTGCATCGACGAAACCGCCACTCGTGGGCCCAGGCAATATCGGAAAGACTATCACCATGTCAACTGGAATGAGTTCCGTCACAGAGTGGACCGTCGAATCTCCTTCGAGGATCCTATTGTAACAACTGAAGACATTGATCGTTCTGTGGAGCAGCTACAACATGCCATCCTCGCAGCTGAAGACGAGTGCGTCCGCAAGGTGCCGGTAGTAGGTAAGCTCATTAAACTTGACCCAACCACACAAAGCATTATCCGAGCAAGGAACGTCTTTAGAAGACAATTCCAACGAACCGGCGATCTTCAAAAGAAAAATGCTGTACAGTACCTTAATCATCTCATTGCACATCATGTTACACAACTTAAAAACGATAGATTCCATAGTGAAATTGAAAACTTAGACCCATACTCTAAACCGTTCTGGAAAGTGACTAAAATATTAAAGTCAAAACCACAGCAGATTCCCCCTTTAAAATCAGGCACTATGACTCTAGTTACACCAAACGAAAAAGTTAACGCTATAGGCAACCATTTTGTAAACTCCCACAATCTCGGTACCTCTATCATCAGCCCGATGGAGGGCGTAGTCAACGATACAATGATCTCTTTGGAAAACAATGCTTGCTATGTCCCAGCCAACAAAAAAATCACCATCGACCAAGTAGCATCCGCCTGTCGTCGTTGCAAAAATATGAAGGCTCCCGGCTTCGACTCTATTTTCAACCTCGTATTAAAGAAACTGAGCACAGAAGCATATACACACATCGCCAAAATTTTCAATAGATGTCTCGATCTTTTATACTTCCCCTCGAGCTGGAAGTTGGCTAAAGTTGTTCCGGTGCTAAAACCAGGGAAGGATCCCACAAGCCCCACAAGCTACCGTCCAATAAGTCTGTTGTCCGCGATCAGCAAACTTTTTGAAAGAATACTGTTGGATAGAATACTCGACCATGTGACTAGCAACAACATCATCCCCCCCGTTCAGTTTGGATTCAGAGCCGGTCATTCCACCACTCAGCAACTATATAGGGTAATGAAAATTATCCGCAGAAACAAGGCAGTGTCGAAATCCACAGCGATGGCCCTGTTGGACATCGAGAAGGCCTTCGACAGTGTATGGCACAAAGGTCTGGTTTACAAGCTATACCGGTACAATTTTCCTGTTTACCTAGTCAAAATGATTCAGAGCTACCTGTCAAACCGCTCCTTCAGGATCTCGTTAAACGGTGTTCTTTCAGAAGCGTTTCATATTCCAGCTGGTGTTCCTCAGGGAAGCTTGCTGGGTCCCGTGCTTTATAGCATCTACACGGCGGATATCCCCCAGCTGCCAAATGACTGCTTCCTTTCAGTCTTCGCAGACGACACAGCCATTCTGTGTAAGGGCAGGGTCACGCGTCATATCACCAAGAAACTTCAAGGCTGCCTTGACAGCTTCTGCCAATACTTGAACACATGGAAGATCAAGGTAAACTCCAGCAAAACGCAAGTAATACTTTTCCCATATCGACAATCACCAAAGCTCATCCCACCGAACGACTGCAAAATAGTGCTTAATGGAGTGAGCCTCGAATGGTCGGCCGAAGCGGTGTACCTTGGTCTGACAGCTGACTCCAAACTACTGTTCAGAAGCCACATCCAAAAAATACACAACAAATGTTCTCTATTGATCAAACGTTTATACCCACTAATCAACAGGAGGTCCAAACTAATCAAACAGAACAAGCTAGCAATTTATAAACAAATAATTGCACCCGTGATATGCTACGCGATGCCAGTTTGGGTAACCTGTGCCAAAAGTCACAAAAACAAACTTCAAATTCTACAAAATAAATGTTTGAAGATGATCCTGAATCTACCATGGAGAACACGAACAGCAGACGTACACAGATTAGTCAATATAGACACCATAGAAGACCAACTAAGAAAAGCATGTGAAAATTTCACAACCAAATGTTCAAATTCGGAGTATCAAATCATACAAAGTTTAGTAGTTTAGGTTAGTTTTAAGGCCCTTAATCATTCAACAATCAGTTATAAACGATCAATTAGGCTATGCAAAAACACAATCAAACGAATATCATCCCACAACAAAGCTGAAAAAAATTTTTTTTTTGTGTCACTTAAAATGTAAAACTTCACAGAAATGTAAAGAAAATGTACCAATAAAATATTGAATGCAAAAAAAAAAAAAAAATCCGTTTAAATCAGTTGTTGCTCTTATCCCATATGAGCAACATCGTCTCCGGACGATGCAATAAGCGCTATCGATTTTCGTAATTTATCAAATAATTTCATTTTTTCCACCACTAATCGATCAAGAAATACTAAACTTAAGATTGTTTATTAGTACATTATTATTGAGTACATTATTGAAAATTTAAATGGAAAATGAAATTTCATATTTCATGGAGAATCTGTATATTTCCGTTGGCGGGCGTGGGCTTCCTCATCACAGCTCTCAATATGGAACTTTTCTTTTGAATATATTTTCTGGACAGACCAACCTATTTTTACTAGATGGATCAGCCAAATAATGCCAATCACCTAGTGAGATACTTGATTAATTAATAGATTACCGTTAAAAGACCTTCAATAAATTATATTTTGATGGGGAGGGTATATAGCAAATTGTAACATAAAAAACAGGCGAGTGAGCAAGAACTTGAGTCGATATGTGTGATAGATAAAATTCATTTGCAGGCTCTTGAAAAACGCTACATTTCTAATGTCACCGTGGTCGTGTCCTGTACACAACCCTTTAATTTTTTTGTGCAGCTCCGTGCTAGTAGCAAACAAAATGGCCCTACTAGTGTCTGATTCGTGAGATTGTGCAAGATTTCAAAGTCGAGCTAAGCTTATAAAGTTCAGCCGTAATGGTACCCGAAGAAGCCAGTCTTGTCGTTTTGTTCGAGGCTACAAAACAGTTCGCCAGGCACGTAACTATCATGCCAAAAATATCCAACGATCCAGCGCATCACCATCAACACCAACGCCGATACCAAAGGTTCTTTTCAGAACCACCATTATTACCATAGAGAATTATTTGAAAATTTCCCATTCAAACGTGATTCTGTTGAATATTATTAGATTTAAATTAACGTCTCGAATTGAAATCACGACGCTCCGGTTATGTGACAGACATTACCCACCCATCTTTTTTATTGTGACCACGACTAACGGTTTAATATAGACACCCCATTTCAATATTTCTGAAGGAACAGAAGGTCGAGTTTGGAAAGTTTGTAACTTTCATTGTACTTAACCAAATTACACAATGTTCGCACTAATGATTCAGAAATATGATCAGGAATCTTCTGTTAGATTTGTAAGTATGTATAATTTACATGAATAAAGAAAAATTGATTTTCAGGAATCAATTATTATCTGTTCTTCCATTGGCCAGTACTACGCGACTTCCTCATGCTAACAATTAATTTCATCGTTAGCCATCTCCCTCACCAAGGCCAACAACGCCAACAAAACCGGTCCTTTTCAGGACCACCATCATTTTTGTAAAGAATAATTTGAAATATTCCTCGCCCAAATCACCTTTTGTCCGAAAATTCCAATGAGTATCAAAATATTTAAAGAACGTGTTCCTCATGTATTCTACATCTCTCCGGTTATGTCGCAGACATTACCCACCCATCTTTTTAATGTAGAATACATTTAAGCTTTCAATATAGGGGTCCCGTTTCAAAATATCGGCTGCGGTGCCGCGTCAGATTTTGAACGTTAATAACTTTTATCATACTTAACAGAATGATTTGATTTTTAGGCCAATTTGTTGAAAATATGTTCCTCTATGCTGTATTAAAATTTGAAGTATGTATAACATGCACTAATAACAAAAAATTGTGTTTTTGAAAAATCTTTCGAAAACGACTCGGAAAAGTGAAAATTTTCAGCCCATCCCGCACAGAGTCGTCAAAATGGTGGACCAACCGAACAATAAAATAATGAAAAGTTTATATATAGGTCCACTACATGTTTGTTTTATGATTATTCGCATTGGGTTGCATGACGAAAGCAGTTGGTGGGGGAAAGACGGCATATTCCTTTGGTTAGGCCATTAGAAGCCGGACGGAAAGGAAAGGCTCATGCACGGCACGAGAACGAGCGAGAAAGCGATAGTAGTGCATATTAGCGCGATTATATAAATATCTGTCGGTCGGTTTTTCTCATCATTCGTATTCGTTCAAGCACTAGCAAGCAGCCAATCCACCGAAGGAAAGCAGTTGGCGATGACGACGGCGGAAAAAGTGCCCCAGCTACTGGTGACTCATCGCAACCCGATCAGGAACTGTCGCCCTGCAAGAATTTCCCCCCCCTACTAAAGGGCAACAGAGTAGGCTATCGTTCCAGCGTCTGGGTCGTGAGATTGTGCAGGACTGCAAAATCGAGCCACGCTTACAAAGCTCAGTCGTAATGATGCCCCGAGAAGCCAACGATGCCTACTTGGTCGGTTTGTTCGAGGATGCAAAATAGTGCTTTGTGGCTCACCGTGTCCGCGGGGAGTGCGTCTGAATTATGCTCCCGCAATAAAACAATAAACGGTTCTTTACAGGACCAATTAATTGTGTTGTAATAAGAGTTAAACTGAAATTTACATTTTGTGGTGTATAACAAATAATTTTCAGAAAGCTATATAAAATATACGATGTGTGGAAAGAAAGAAAGAGAATTTAAATTATCCTCTCTTGCTCGTTTTCGCGCACTGCTTTTCCTTTTCTTTCTGCTGCTACTATCATCATAACTAAAACGAATGTGCGTGTTCCCCCACCATCTCTTCGCCAGTGTTGCCACAATTGCATGTCGCTATTACAATTTGAATTATTTTATTGATCCTCTCTAGTATTGATAAAATATGGAACGTGCAAAGTACACTAGTCGCATCTTTTTATTCGAACTTTTTGGCAGCCTCCGTTGATTAACTGCAGAAATCGATTTGTTTGTGCAGCTCCTTGCTAGTAGCAAACTAAATAGCCTTTATCAGCGCTAACAAATAACACGAAAGAATTTAAATTTGTGAAAATCTTTTCCTTCTTTTCAAATCTGCAGCATTCTTTGAAAATATTGTTTGAATGTTGTTATTGAAAAACTGAACATGCAAGTTTGCTAGCACTGGCCACTAGATTGAAGGCGATGGAAAGACAGAATATTCGTTTTGGTTATGCTAGTATTGGTAGCCGAACGGAAAGGAAAGGCACAGGAATGGCACGAAAACGAGCGAGAGAGCGATAGTAGCGCTTCCTCGTGTGTTCATATATGAATATTGGTCGGTCGGTTTTTCTCATCATTCGTATTCGTTCAAGCACTAGCAAGCAGCCAGTCCACCGAAGGAAAGAAGTTGGCGATGACGACGGTCGGAAAAAGTGCCCCAGCTACTGGTAACTCATCGCAACCCGATCAGGAACTGTCGCCCTGCAAGAATTTCACCCCAAATAAAGGGCAACAGAGAAACTAATCTGTGTTCTAACAAGAGATAAACGGGCTCACCGTGTCCGCGGGGAGTGCGTCTGAATTATGCTCCCGCAATAAAACAATAAACGGTTCTTTACAGGACCAATTAATTGTGTTCTAATAAGAGTTAAACTGAAATTTACATTTTATGGTGTATAACAAATAATTTTCAGAAAGCTATATAAGAAATACGATGTGTGGAAAGAAAGAAAGAGAATTTAAATTATCCTCTCTCGCTCGTTTTCGTGCACTGCTTTTCCTTTCCTTTCTGCTGCTACTACCATCATAACTAAAACGAATGTGCGTTTTCTCCCACCATCTCATGGCCAGTGTTGCCACAATTGCATGTCGCTATAACAATTTGAATTATTTTATTGATCCTCTCTAGTATTGATAAAATATAGAATATGCAAAGTACATTAGTCGCATGCTTTTATTCGAACTTTTTGGCAGCCTCCGTTGATTAACTGCATAAATCGATTTGTTTGTGCAGCTCCTTGCTAGTAGCAAACTAAATAGCCTTTATCAGCGCTAACAAATAAGACAAAAGAATTTAAATTAGTGAAAATCTTCTCCTTCCTTCTTTTCAAATCTGCAACATCCTTTGAAAATATTGAAAATGTTGTTATTGAAAAACTGAACATGCAAGTTTGCTAGCACTGGCCACTAGATTGAAGGCGATGGAAAGACAGAATATTCGTTTTGGTTATGCTAGTATTGGTAGCCGAACGGAAAGGAAAGGCACAGGAATGGCACGAAAACGAGCGATAGTAGAGCTTTCTCGTGTTTTCATATATGAATATTGGTCGGTCGGTTTTTCTCATCATTCGTATTCGTTCAAGCACTAGCAAGCAGCCAGTCCACCGGAGGAAAGCAGTTGGCGATGATTACGGTCCGCAAAAGTGCCCCAGCTACTGGTGGCCCATCGCAACCAACCACCGATCAGGAACTATCGCCATGCTAGTATTTCGCCCCAACTAAAGGGCAACGGAGCAACTAATCCGCTGGCTAACATTCCAGCGTCTGGTTCGTAAGGTTGTGTATTACTTCAAAGTCGAGCTACGCTTACAAAACTCAGCCGTAATGAAGCCAGTGATGCCTACTTGGTCGGTTTGTGGGAGTGGGCGTAAATTACAATAAAAGCAACGGTTCTTTTCAGGACCAATCAATTGTGCTCTAGCGAGAGTTAAACTGAAACTTTCATTTTAAGGTGTGTAGCAAATTTTCAACAAGCAACATAATACGTTGTGTGGAAAGAAGTAGCTTGCACACGGAACAAAAATTTAAATTATCCTCTCGCTCGTTTCGTGCACTGCTTTTCCATTCCTTTCTACTGTTATTATCAGTATTACCAAAACGAATGTGTTGTTGCATGTGTTTAAGAGAAACGTTGAAGTCGCATGCTTATATTCAAGCTTTTTGGCAGCCCCCGTGAACTAACTGCATTAAATGGTTTTTTTGTGCAGCTCCGTGCTAGTAGCAAACAAAATGGCCCTACTAGTGTCTGATTCGTGAGATTGTGCAAGATTTCAAAGTCGAGCTAAGCTTATAAAGTTCAGCCGTAATGGTACCCGAAGAAGCCAGTCTTGTCGTTTTGTTCGAGGCTACAAAACAGTTCGCCAGGCACGTAACTATCATGCCAAAAATATCCAACGATCCAGCGCATCACCATCAACACCAACGCCGATACCAAAGGTTCTTTTCAGAACCACCATTATTACCATAGAGAATTATTTGAAAATTTCCCATTCAAACGTGATTCTGTTGAATATTATTAGATTTAAATTAACGTCTCGAATTGAAATCACGACGCTCCGGTTATGTGACAGACATTACCCACCCATCTTTTTTATTGTGACCACGACTAACGGTTTAATATAGACACCCCATTTCAATATTTCTGAAGGAACAGAAGGTCGAGTTTGGAAAGTTTGTAACTTTCATTGTACTTAACCAAATTACACAATGTTCGCACTAATGATTCAGAAATATGATCAGGAATCTTCTGTTAGATTTGTAAGTATGTATAATTTACATGAATAAAGAAAAATTGATTTTCAGGAATCAATTATTATCTGTTCTTCCATTGGCCAGTACTACGCGACTTCCTCATGCTAACAATTAATTTCATCGTTAGCCATCTCCCTCACCAAGGCCAACAACGCCATCAAAACCGGTCCTTTTCAGGACCACCATCATTTTTGTAAAGAATAATTTGAAATATTCCTCACTCAAATCACCTTTTGTCCGAAAATTCCAATGAGTATCAAAATATTTAAAGAACGTGTTCCTTATGTATTCTACATCTCTCCGGTTATGTCGCAGACATTACCCACCCATCTTTTATTGTTCGGTTGGTCTACCAAAGTGACGGCTCTGTGCGGGATGGGCTGAAAATTTTCACTTTTCCGAGTCGTTTTCGAAAGATTTTTCAAAACACATTTTAATGTAGAATACATTTAAGCTTTCAATATAGGGGTCCCGTTTCAAAATATCGGCTGCGGCGCCGCGTCAGATTTTGAACGTTAATAACTTTTATCATACCTAACAGAATGATTTGATTTTTGGGCCAATTTGTTGCAAATATGTTCCTCTATGCTGTATTAAAATTTGAAGTATGTATAACATGCACTAATAACAAAAAATTGTGTTTTGAAAAATCTTTCGAAAACGACTCGGAAAAGTGAAAATTTTCAGCCCATCCCGCACAGAGCCGTCAAAATGGTGGACCAACCGAACAATAAAATAATGAAAAGTTTATATAGAGGTCCACTACATGTTTGTTCCTATGGTTATTCGCATTGGGTTGCTTGACGAGAGCAGTTGGTGGGGGAAAGACGGCATATTCCTTTGGTTAGGCCATTAGAAGCCGGACGGAAAGGAAAGGCTCATGCACGGCACGAGAACGAGCGAGAAAGCGATAGTAGTGCATATTAGCGCGATTATATAAATATCTGTCGGTCGGTTTTTCTCATCATTCGTATTCGTTCAAGCACTAGCAAGCAGCCAGTCCACCGAAGGAAAGCAGTTGGCAATGACGACGGCGGAAAAAAGTGCCCCAGCTACTGGTGACTCATCGCAACCCGATCAGGAACTGTCGACCTGCTAGAATTTCGCCCCAACTAAAGGGCAACAGAGTAGGCTATCGTTCCAGCGTCTGGGTCGTGAGATTGTGCAGGACTGCAAAATCGAGCCACGCTTACAAAGCTCAGTCGTAATGATGCCCCGAGAAGCCAACGATGCCTACTTGGTCGGTTTGTTCGAGGATGCAAAATAGTGCTTTGTGGCTCACCGTGTCCGCGGGGAGTGCGTCTGAATTATGCTCCCGCAATAAAACAATAAACGGTTCTTTACAGGACCAATTAATTGTGTTCTAATAAGAGTTAAACTGAAATTTACATTTTATGGTGTATAACAAATAATTTTCAGAAAGCTATATAAAAAATACGATGTGTGGAAAGAAAGAAAGAGAATTTAAATTATCCTCTCTTGCTCGTTTTCGTGCACTGCTTTTCCTTTCCTTTCTGCTGCTACTACCATCATAACTAAAACGAATGTGCGTGTTCCCCCACCATCTCTTGGCCAGTGTTGCCACAATTGCATGTCGCTATTACAATTTGAATTATTTTATTGATCCTCTCTAGTATTGATAAAATATAGAACGTGCAAAGTACACTAGTCGCATGCTTTTATTCGAACTTTTTGGCAGCCTCCGTTGATTAACTGCATAAATCGATTTGTTTGTGCAGCTCCTTGCTAGTAGCAAACTAAATAGCCTTTATCAGCGCTAACAAATAACACGAAAGAATTTAAATTTGTGAAAATCTTTTCCTTCTTTTCAAATCTGCAGCATTCTTTGAAAATATTGTTTGAATGTTGTTATTGAAAAACTGAACATGCAAGTTTGCTAGCACTGGCCACTAGATTGAAGGCGATGGAAAGACAGAATATTCCTTTTGGTTATGCTAGTATTGGTAGCCGAACGGAAAGGAAAGGCACAGGAATGGCACGAAAACGAGCGAGAGCGATAGTAGCGCTTTCTCGTGTGTTCATATATGAATATTGGTCGGTCGGTTTTTCTCATCATTCGTATTCGTTCAAGCACTAGCAAGCAGCCAGTCCACCGAAGGAAAGAAGTTGGCGATGACGACGGTCGGAAAAAGTGCCCCAGCTACTGGTGACTCATCGCAACCCGATCAGGAACTGTCGCCCTGCAAGAATTTCGCCCCAACTAAAGGGCAACAGAGAAACTAATCTGTGTTCTAATAAGAGTTAAACGGGCTCACCGTGTCCGCGGGGAGTGCGTCTGAATTATGCTCCCGCAATAAAACAATAAACGGTTCTTTACAGGACCAATTAATTGTGTTCTAATAAGAGTTAAACTGAAATTTACATTTTATGGTGTATAACAAATAATTTTCAGAAAGCTATATAAGAAATACGATGTGTGGAAAGAAAGAAAGAGAATTTAAATTATCCTCTCTCGCTCGTTTTCGTGCACTGCTTTTCCATTCCTTTCTGCTGCTACTACAATCATAACTAAAACAAATGTGCGCGTTCTCCCACCATCTTATGGCCAGTGTTGCCACAATTGCATGTTGCTATAACAATTTGAATTATTTTATTGATCCTCTCTAGTATTGATAAAATATAGAATATGCAAAGTACACTAGTCGCATGCTTTTATTCGAACTTTTTGGCAGCCTCCGTTGATTAACTGCATAAATCGATTTGTTTGTGCAGCTCCTTGCTAGTAGCAAACTAAATAGCCTTTATCAGCGCTAACAAATAAGACAAAAGAATTTAAATTTGTGAAAATCTTCTCCTTCCTTCTTTTCAATTCTGCAACATTTTTTGAAAATATTGAAAATGTTGTTATTGAAAAAAGATGGGTGGGTAATGTCTGCGACATAACCGGAGAGATGTAGAATACATAAGGAACACGTTCTTCAAATATGTTGATACTCATTGGAATTTTCGGACAAAAGGTGATTTGGGCGAGGAATATTTCAAATTATTCTTTACAAAAATGATGGTGGTCCTGAAAAGGACCAGTTTTGTTGGCGTTGTTGGCCTTGGTGAGGGAGATGGCTAACGATGAAATTAATTGTTAGCATGAGGAAGTCGCGTAGTACTGGCCAATGGAAGAACAGATAATAATTGAATCCTGAAAATCAATTTTTCTTTATTCATGTAAATTATACATACTTACAAATCTAACAGAAGATTCCTGAACATATTTCTGAATCATTAGTGCGAACATTGTGTAATTTGGTTAAGTACAATGAAAGTTACAAACTTTCCAAACTCGACCTTCTGTTCCTTCAGAAATATTGAAATGGGGTGTCTATATTAAACCGTTAGTCGTGGTCACAATAAAAAAATTAAAGGGTTGTGTACAGGACACGACCACGGTGACATTAAAAATGTAGCGTTTTTCAAGAGCCTGCAAATGAATTTTATCTATCACACATATCGACTCAAGTTCTTGCTCACTCGCCTGTTTTTTATGTTACAATTTGCTATATACCCTCCCCATCAAAACATAATTTATTGAAGGTCTTTTAACGGTAATCTATTAATTAATCAAGTATCTCACTAGGTGATTGGCATTATTTGGCTGATCCATCTAGTAAAAATAGGTTGGTCTGTCCAGAAAATATATTCAAAAGAAAAGTTCCATATTGAGAGCTGTGATAAGGAAGCCCACGCCCGCCAACGGAAATATACAGATTCTCCATGAAATATGAAATTTCATTTTCCATTTAAATTTTCAATAATGTACTCAATAATAATGTACTAATAAACAATCTTAAGTTTAGTATTTCTTGATCGATTAGTGGTGGAAAAAATGAAATTATTTGATAAATTACGAAAATCGATAGCGCTTATTGCATCGTCCGGAGACGATGTTGCTCATATGGGATAAGAGCAACAACTGATTTAAACGGATTTTTTTTTTTTTTGCATTCAATATTTTATTGGTACATTTTCTTTACATTTCTGTGAAGTTTTACATTTTAAGTGACACAAAAAAATTTTTTTTTTCAGCTTTGTTGTGGGATGATATTCGTTTGATTGTGTTTTTGCATAGCCTAATTGGTCGTTTATAACTGATTGTTGAATGATTAAGGGCCTTAAAACTAACCTAAACTACTAAACTTTGTATGATTTGATACTCCGAATTTGAACATTTGGTTGTGAAATTTTCACATGCTTTTCTTAGTTGGTCTTCTATGGTGTCTATATTGACTAATCTGTGTACGTCTGCTGTTCGTGTTCTCCATGGTAGATTCAGGATCATCTTCAAACATTTATTTTGTAGAATTTGAAGTTTGTTTTTGTGACTTTTGGCACAGGTTACCCAAACTGGCATCGCGTAGCATATCACGGGTGCAATTATTTGTTTATAAATTGCTAGCTTGTTCTGTTTGATTAGTTTGGACCTCCTGTTGATTAGTGGGTATAAACGTTTGATCAATAGAGAACATTTGTTGTGTATTTTTTGGATGTGGCTTCTGAACAGTAGTTTGGAGTCAGCTGTCAGACCAAGGTACACCGCTTCGGCCGACCATTCGAGGCTCACTCCATTAAGCACTATTTTGCAGTCGTTCGGTGGGATGAGCTTTGGTGATTGTCGATATGGGAAAAGTATTACTTGCGTTTTGCTGGAGTTTACCTTGATCTTCCATGTGTTCAAGTATTGGCAGAAGCTGTCAAGGCAGCCTTGAAGTTTCTTGGTGATATGACGCGTGACCCTGCCCTTACACAGAATGGCTGTGTCGTCTGCGAAGACTGAAAGGAAGCAGTCATTTGGCAGCTGGGGGATATCCGCCGTGTAGATGCTATAAAGCACGGGACCCAGCAAGCTTCCCTGAGGAACACCAGCTGGAATATGAAACGCTTCTGAAAGAACACCGTTTAACGAGATCCTGAAGGAGCGGTTTGACAGGTAGCTCTGAATCATTTTGACTAGGTAAACAGGAAAATTGTACCGGTATAGCTTGTAAACCAGACCTTTGTGCCATACACTGTCGAAGGCCTTCTCGATGTCCAACAGGGCCATCGCTGTGGATTTCGACACTGCCTTGTTTCTGCGGATAATTTTCATTACCCTATATAGTTGCTGAGTGGTGGAATGACCGGCTCTGAATCCAAACTGAACGGGGGGGATGATGTTGTTGCTAGTCACATGGTCGAGTATTCTATCCAACAGTATTCTTTCAAAAAGTTTGCTGATCGCGGACAACAGACTTATTGGACGGTAGCTTGTGGGGCTTGTGGGATCCTTCCCTGGTTTTAGCACCGGAACAACTTTAGCCAACTTCCAGCTCGAGGGGAAGTATAAAAGATCGAGACATCTATTGAAAATTTTGGCGATGTGTGTATATGCTTCTGTGCTCAGTTTCTTTAATACGAGGTTGAAAATAGAGTCGAAGCCGGGAGCCTTCATATTTTTGCAACGACGACAGGCGGATGCTACTTGGTCGATGGTGATTTTTTTGTTGGCTGGGACATAGCAAGCATTGTTTTCCAAAGAGATCATTGTATCGTTGACTACGCCCTCCATCGGGCTGATGATAGAGGTACCGAGATTGTGGGAGTTTACAAAATGGTTGCCTATAGCGTTAACTTTTTCGTTTGGTGTAACTAGAGTCATAGTGCCTGATTTTAAAGGGGGAATCTGCTGTGGTTTTGACTTTAATATTTTAGTCACTTTCCAGAACGGTTTAGAGTATGGGTCTAAGTTTTCAATTTCACTATGGAATCTATCGTTTTTAAGTTGTGTAACATGATGTGCAATGAGATGATTAAGGTACTGTACAGCATTTTTCTTTTGAAGATCGCCGGTTCGTTGGAATTGTCTTCTAAAGACGTTCCTTGCTCGGATAATGCTTTGTGTGGTTGGGTCAAGTTTAATGAGCTTACCTACTACCGGCACCTTGCGGACGCACTCGTCTTCAGCTGCGAGGATGGCATGTTGTAGCTGCTCCACAGAACGATCAATGTCTTCAGTTGTTACAATAGGATCCTCGAAGGAGATTCGACGGTCCACTCTGTGACGGAACTCATTCCAGTTGACATGGTGATAGTCTTTCCGATATTGCCTGGGCCCACGAGTGGCGGTTTCGTCGATGCACTGTACCACCGGATAGTGGTCGGAACTCAGCTCGTTGATGGTATTCGGCTTAGGTATGTTCAGGTTCGTCAGGAAGATGTCAATTGTAGAAGGCACGCCAGCTGGAGACAGGTATGTTGGTTGATCTGGAGCGTTAACGACGAAATATCCGAGCTGCGCTTCGTCGAACAGCATGCATCCATTCTTGTTTCGCCGATGGTTGCCCCACATTTCATGCCGGGCATTGAGATCACAAGCAACGATAAATTTTTTCTGGTGCCTCGTCAATCTAACCAGGTCGTTTTGGAATTTTCTGGCCAGGCCGTTACCGTCATAACATTGACGGGGACAGTAGGCGGCGATGATCAGAAGTGGGCCACCGCGCGTTCCTATCTCCACACCTAACGCTTCTATAACCGATGTTTGGTAGTGAGGTTGAATGGTAAAATGTATGGGTTTTTTGATCGCAATAGCTACTCCTCCCCCTCTGGAGTGTGTGCGGTCGAGTCGTGCTATGTTGTATCCTGGTATGCTGAAGTTGATCTCAGGTTTCAGGAATGTTTCAGTAACTATTAAAATATCGACGTCTTCCCTTGTCGCCAGTTCGATGAATTCCATGTGCTTGGATTTGACAGCATGGGCGTTCCACAGCATGATTTTTAGCGTGTTAGTGCCCATACTGAATGATGAACTCGCCCAATACACGTATTTGATCAGCACGTGTGTCGCACTGCTGAAGTTTGGTCCACATGGTGGTGAAAATCGGCAGAAGTTCCGCAGAAGTATATTTGGGGGTTGGCTGCGAGCAATCCGGGCTGGGATTCGGTTGAGTAGAAGATTGTCCCCAAACTGGAACTGGTGTGTTGCTGGTTCTTTGAAACCCTGGTGGAGGTCCGCTGTACTGAATAGTTTCGCGTGCAATCCGTTCACCCATACCGATCGATGGGAGTGTAGGAAAATTAGCTGCTGTATACGGTGGTACCTTGTT
>NC_080672.1:73077467-73163467 GCF_030247195.1 Topomyia yanbarensis
AAATTGATTTTTTCTTGGAAGTGAAGCATATTAGCGTTATCATGAACATGTTCGCTGAATACGCAAATCTAAATCTGAATTTTTAAAAACAAAATCTGCTATAGTGGACGCAAGATATGTACACCACCATACAGTGGTTTTATACTGCCGATAGACGGTCTAAAGTACTTCCCGGCTTTCGATGAAATTGTCGTGCTTAGTTGCCCTAACTTTTACTACGCGTCTAACTGAGGTGACACCTTGACTTCAGTTTGCTTTCACATCTCGTACAGACCCTACTGTCAAATGAGTGACTCACAAAATAAATTGCGCCCATTACGGCAGAAGACAGCCACAATTGACTTTTCGCAGACCTACAGTTCGTGAGGTGGAACAGTTGCTAAAGATGAAAATGGAGCTTGTATGTACTGAAGTGTCTGACCTACAACTACATCACGCAAGAAATGTGGCACTGATAAAATGCAATTCTTTAACCGAAGCAGAAAGCGTCTTAACGAAGAAAAAATATGTCTAATATGAAAGCGTCAAAACCAAAATTTTCGTGTACATGGTATAAAGGAAACTCGCCTACACGATTAGGCACAGCGCATTAGCACAGATAACATTAAAAGACTCATATCTATGTGTGACGCTTTGTATTTCTTCTTGAAAGGAATCACCCCAAACGTGATGCACGCAACTTACCTAGTACAATGTCGGTTCACAAATGGGGAGAATATGAACATTGTTTCGTATCGTATGTCTGTATTCGCTATTTGTTCCGGGCTGCCGACAATTGATAAGTTCCTTCTCGAAGTTTTCCTTCTTCGGATATTGATGCTATCTATATCTAACACTATGAAGAAGTGGAATCCGTCACAAACGACATTTGCAGAAACTGTTTTCTCTTGCTTTCTCAACCTTCTTAATTGACTTTAGAGGGCAGATCATCTCAAGGTACTAACTAAATCCAAATAAAGCTATGCATATACCCAGGCCAGACGCTAACGTGCTAGGTCTGTAACGAGCAGCGATACGAATTTTCATTTTCTAATGCCAAAATTTGGTTGAATCTACCGCAGCCAAAATTCAAATTTAAAACCTCCCTCATTCATTCATTTTCAAGTTGACGGGATTTTTTGTAGAGTTGTCCTACTGGAGCTGTAGAGCCAGGTTATCAGCAGGGCTCCCCGTCAGAACCACGCACTACAATTGCAAACTACTAAAACACTGCTTAAGGCCGGGCCGTGATTCTGAAAGTGATATTTATTTTTTTTTACATTTTAACGACATTCAAATAGCTAGAGATTACTGGGTAGGGAAGTTGTGAAAATTTAGAGCCATAGTACTCAAGTGAGAGCAAGGATGTGAAGTATACAGAGCGGAAAACTAGAAATAGCAGGGTCATTAGAACAGGCTTAATACCTTACGGGCGTAACTTTTGTCCTCTGCTGATGGGGTTCGAGCTTAGCCAGCATAACTACGAATCACTCAAGTCCACCAGCATGTCTCCTGGTAAAGACAGACTTGTCCCTCTTTATCGCGAGAACCGACAAAAGAAAAAAAAGTTAAGCCCGTTAGGTATTAAACCTGTTCTAATGACTCTGCCACTTCTAGTTTTCCGATCGGTATAATTCTTATTCTTGCTCTCACTTGAGTACTATGGCTCTAAATTTTCATAACTTTCCCTACCCAATAATCTCTAGCTAATTGAATGTCATTAAAATGTAAAAAAGAAAATGAGACTACGTATAGTCGAAATAAAAAAAGAAAAAAAGAAAAAAAATGATATTTATTGTATGGTTCGGCTCTGTGCGGGCGTGGGTACTTCGCGATCGCGTGTATTATCGCAAAACGCTTGAGCGTTTGTACGTTAACGTATTCGCTCGCGTGTGGATTTGTATGTCGGGTGTGCTAACGCGCATGTAACCTCGCGTGTATAAATTCCTTTTATAATTTTATATTCTATGATGATCGCGCGAGGACCGTGAATCTAATACTTAATTTTCGATGCACGATTCAGATGCTAGAAGAAAGTGAGATCTTCCATATCACTATAGCTCCCGGTCATGTCACCGTGTTGTCTAGAGGATATGAGCTTTATGTTTTTATTGGTCCAACTGAATGGACCTAAGGTGCTAGGACGGAGAAAAATGATTTCCGGACATGACCGATTCATGATTGCGCGAATACGGGCATTTGTAGGTTTGATACCGCGTTTGAAACTTCGTAAGTACTAATACGTTCACCTTATTACCGGGGCGTTATAAAGTTTGCGCATTCGTGGGCGTGGATGATCGCGAAAGGCTTAAGCGTTCGTATGTTAACATGTTTGTCCGTGGGGCCATTCACACATTCGCGTGCTTTCTTGTATAGTCACGCGGACCATCATTCTAACATTTAGTTTTCGGTGTACGATTCACATTCTGAGAGGGAGTCAGTTACACCTTGTCACTGGAGTAGTTTCTAGATGATTGCGCGGACCATGAATCTGATATTTAATTTTCAGTGTACGGTTCAGATGTTAGAAGAGAGTGAGTTCTCCTATATCACTAATGTTCCCGTCGGTCATATCGCCATGGGACGTGTTGTTTAGTTGATATGAGCGTCATTTTTATGTTTGGTGCACCTGAAGGCATTGGACCTATGCTACTAGGACCGAGGATAGGTATTTCCGGATGTAACCGGTCATGATTGCGCGAACACGGGCATTTTTGAGTTCACTCTCGAGACCTCGTTTGTGAATTTATTAGTACTGAGCATTCACTTAGTCACTATAATCCTGTTTGCGAAATTGCTGTGCGTGGATGATCGCGAAAGACTCGAGCGTTTGTATGTATGTCGCGAAGAACACATACACAGATAGACATACGACTAGCACAAAACAATTTGGTAGACTAGTACCAAAAACTACAATTATTACAACACAACCACTCATAGGCTTCTACATTTACATTTTTAAATTAGTATGGGCACGATGACGAAATCAATCGATTAATTAACACACAATGACCCCCACTGCGAGCCGTGCCCACAAACACTGTCATTAAGCTGTTGAATAATGTTTGCAAACACAGCCCACAGAAAAAGTCAATCCATGGCGACCCGCCAATAGGCCACGCCAGTGTGCACAGGCTGTTAGTTGACCGTTGGTTGGGGCTGGCGCAGAGTATGAAAAAACACAAAACATGAAAAAGGCCCTAAGCCCTCGCGGTCTCCTCGTTGTACCACTATCGAGGAGTAATGTAATAACGATCTCAGAGCAATTGAGGTTCTTTAGCACTGATGCACGCAATATGCTTGATGATGTTTGCAATACCGTCAAACTCATCAACCTAGCGCTGCGGCAGAGCTCAAAATGAGAACATTTACCTTTTATTGTTGCCTTCCATTTTCGTGGTAAAGTGAAGTGGGGTCATGTAGGTCAGTTTTCCTTGGCGAGCTCATGCGGTGGTATTTTTGCACTGATTTTGACAAACAAGAATTCGTTGGAAAGGTTATACATCTGGCAACGTTTTGTCAATAATGAGTTTATGCCAGGCTCACTATTAATCCAATAAGGCGAAGGAACTTTTTTCGATGTTTTTGAAATCGGGTGGTACGATAGGTACTATATTCGAGGTTAAATAAAATAATGTACACACCTAGAAAGTCAGCGGTGTAACTTTCATTTGAAGAGTATAAATATTGTAGATTATTTAAAAATAATAGCGCAAATAATACATGGAATCTATTGAAGTCATTCAGGTAAGAAAATGAGGAAGTGGCAATTGATGTGAAAAATCATGAAACCGCGGAAAAAAATGTTGAAAAAACATGTCCTTCAACAGTTGCGGTTGGCATTGTACTTGCGAATGACATCTTTGGTGTCCTCGTCGTCGTCAGAGTGTGGAATTGAAGTTGTGCATTCCGGCTCACGTGATTGCTTAGCTGTGTGTGTGTCTTCTTCACTTCGTTTAAACGTTTTTCGAACGAAATTACGCACAATTTTCCAGTGCGACCAATTGTGTCCCCAAAGCATATGTTTCATGTTGATGTCCGTATTTTTTTCAAAAGCAAAAAATATCGAAAACCCAACACTAAACTCGTATTCAGCATGAATGTTAGCTTCAAATATGCCGTTACTAAGCAATTGCATGAAATTTAGTGGGTCGAAATTGAAATAAAAGAATATTATTTTGCAAAACTTACTGATGGGTACAATTGTTCAGTTTTCCCATCAGTCTTTTTTAACCACTGTGCACGACTCAAAGACACTTTAGAAGATGGTTGGGGCAATATGAGATGGTAATGAGTGTAAGATCAATTTTAGCTGAGTACGTTTTGGGGCAAGCTTTGAGATGACGGCTTATCTGTGTGTTGTCTCTGCAATCTGACGGATTTTGAGGCTTTGGCTGTGTGGAGTATTCCAGCGTTGGTAGTACGCAAGCCATCTACATCTTTACGGAGTTGGATGTGCTGGTAATATGACACATCTAGCTGTGATACGATAGTGGTACCTAAGGATCACAAAAAAGATTATAGGGTCATTAGATAAATGTTGATTTTTAATGCATTTCTTTTTAGGATCAACTGTACTGCTTACACGGCACAAAATCAACGATATAACTGCTTATTTTGTTTATTAGTACTACGCTGTTTAAGGTGGGATTTTTTGTGACGTGATTTACATTAACAGTAGGTACCACAGAATAGTAAATTTCGGACATTTTGTATCTTTCTTCAGTCAAGTCTCCCCATAAAATCTTAGTCCAGTCTCCCCAGCAATATTTCATGCGTTCAATGTCGTGCAATTTTAGTAAAAACTATTCCAATTTATAAAAAATCATTTCCTTACTTCATAAGAAATAATATAATATATGAGTACTTTTAAAAAAAACTGAACTACTCGAGTCCAGTACCGTCTTTACGCATGGGCACACTGGGCCCAGGCCAGGGGCTCCGGAATTATGGGGGCCCCGCGATGAGAACAGGCGCGTAAAATCATACTGACTGTCTGCACCACTGGCGGCCCATGAAAATATCAAAAGAAGCCCAATCTTTATTTGTTTCAAAACATAATTTTACAAGCATTCTTGGATTAATATACCGATAACAAGTAGAATATTCTTAAGCTGCTGATTCGGTTGAACCAGAATAATGTCAAACCCAAAGATAAACTATGAATCATGGTGACATATACTCGACCAACCAAAGAGTCGTTATTCCTAATCCTGCAGCAAGAAACGCGAGGCTGGAAAAAGAAGCAAGTCTTTTGAAAGAAATTCGCCGACACAATATTGATTGATTTCAAAGCATTCAGTTCGCGAAAAGGAATGTTTATTGTAAAACAAAATATTGCTTTTCACAGGCCACATTATATCCAGTTTCATCACATCAGGAACGTGGTACTGCTCTGGATCAATATGTTAAGAATAACTCTTTTGAAAATCCCGTAATTTAAAAATAGAGATTGATAAATTCGTTTAAAGACATCATCGTGTTGAAGTCGTAACCAATGCATAACTTTAACAATTGAGTTTTATTGGCATATTGTTACTTTGTTTTCATAGATTATCATAAGGTGTTATCAGCTCTATTATAATACATGGTCAAACGAAACAGACAAACGAAGCCTCGGTACATGCACTTCTGATTTCAGCTAGCTCAGCAAAACGCGTCAAACTTAGTGGTATATGGTGTAGTTTATATCGTGTGTAATTCTAGTAAATTAAATATTTTTTTAGTTTTACAATCAAAGGTTGTCCACGAAGTTATTGCGCTACGTAGAAACCGTGGCCAGAAATTAATTCGTTATGCAAATTAAGAAAAAGATTCAGTTTGTAATATGTAATATTTAAAAACAGTTTTGAATGGTACTCATAAACTTAAACATAAACACTCTGTAGCTTCTTTCTCTACTAAATATTCATTTCATTTTTAGCGAAATCGGATTTTTAGCTACTGCTTCGTAATTGCACAGTATCTTTCGACAGTTTGGCGTATTCTAGTCTTCGGGCACAAAATTTAGTTTGATGACTCTATACAATGCTACAGCTGATTTTGCATAACGGCACGATGTCAAATCAGGCCAAAACGCCGGAGATCCACAGGCTTATCAAAAAGAGGTAGTCGATGTTTCTAACGGCACTCTTTGTGGAAAGTTCCTTGTCCTGGTTTATAATCCCGGTGGTCACATAAATCTAACCTCGTTTGCCGCAACTGCAGATTGCTTGCCAGACCAAAAAAATCCTGATCAATTTCAAATTATTGTTTGTTTGTATTTTTCAACGATATTAAATCTATCTCTAGCGGTAAATGTCAGGCATTCTCTAAACTGTGGCGTTCACTGCCCCGAGTCGTTTGTTGCGTTTGCGATGGGATCATTTAAATTTCATGCGATATGTGAGCTCAATTTTCTAAAGATTACTTGGCTAAATTTTCCGGTTATGTTAATTTATAGAAAGAAAATTCACCAAATTTCTCAAATTTTGCGAAGATGTCCTGAGAAATATTTGTGTTGCAATGTTTTCGAGGATAGTATTAAGAGTGGAAAACCCTAAAAATTTGAAGATAGTATGAACCAGTGTCGTGCAATCTCAATATGCAATAGTCTTTGAGTTATGACGGTAAATATGAAGTAACTGTATCAGCACAAAAATGACCGTTATATCATTTCCATTTTCTTCGGATGGGGTTTCAGTTAATTATCTCTCACAGAATTCGTGAGAGAGAGAGAGAACGTATTGAAATGATAGACAGATTGAGTACCATTTATTTTGTATTGGTATGGTAAACGAAATATTATCAGTGCATTGTATTAGACAGCATGCGGTGCAGTGTTGATTTTTCGTCACCTTTTTGTTTCTTTTATACAAAGGTATGTGTGGGAAACGGCTTGTTTGTTAATAGTAGCTCGTTGTTTGTAATAAGATGACCGCCATAGCCGTATTTATATTGTTAATAAAATGACGGTCAGTTTCAATTCCTCTCAATAATGATTTCAATGAGTAATAGATTCAGAAGAGAACCGTCTTACTGTTGTCAATTCATTGGAATGATAGCCGTAACTCAATAAGCATCGCTTACTGTTTTAACTGCTAACCGTTTCATTTTCTTTTGTTTAGCAGGTTTGCCATCAGTACCGTGACGGAGCTCAGCACTGGTATGAACCAACAGAAATCAAAATCGATAAATATGAATTGTTCACGTATTTTGTCCCTATTTAATGTACAAAAAGTCTTATACTTCAGCGCTAGATTTCTAGACTAGTTATGTTCGCCCATCTATCAATGAAGATTAGCATTTATTGACATATATAAAAGATATTGCAATGTTCACGCAGGTACACATAGCCGAGCACATTATTTACGAAAATTGACTTAAACGCATCATGAAGTACGAAGAATTTTGTTCAACTATAGGGGCCCCTTCGTTCGGTAGTGCCCAGGGGCCCCGAGTAGTCTTAAGACACCCCTGCTCGACTAGATATGTCCATATAAAGTTTGATAACAAATTACATCATTTAACCCATTCATGCCCATGTTGTTTGTGGACAACAACGTTTTTAAACAGCTATAACTTTTGAATGAGGCAAGATTTTCTCACAAAATCAAGTAAGTCTAGTAAATGTGACTATTGCCTTTCATTTGAGTATTAACAGGTCCAAGGATCAGCTCTAGAACTGAAGTTATAGCAATTATTCTGATTGGATTCCGATGGAGCAGTGCTGCCAGGGACAGTTTGCGTTGACGTCAGAAAATGGATTTTTCATATATCTTCGTTATGTCGCAATATTATTGAAAACTGGCAAAACTTATCAATTTAGACTGTTTTTTCTACGTTTTCCACCTAATTGGACTAATGTAAATATTCTAGGAGAATTGTATTAAGCATTGGAAGGTAAAAATTGAGCAACTTCTAGCACTGCGAGGGAAGCACCTTTCTTTATGAAAGAAGGCTTGTCGTGTTTCTTGATCCTACCGTTTTCAAGGAAAAATAGCTTTGAAACCCTAGGTGTACTAGAAAAAAGTTGGGCATGAAAGGGTTAACGCAAATTTATGAATTACGAAATCTTCTATGAGGAAAGATTTTTCGTTCCAAACTTTTAAAATTACCTGAAAGGATCGAAACAAGAATGAAAACGTTTAAAAAAACTAAAATTACGGCCAATTGTAGGATCTCGCGCTTGGCCAAGTATTTCCATGTTCCCATAATCCCTTAAAACAAGTTTTTGTTAGAGATCAACATGTAGAGCTACAATTATGAATATGAATATGAATAGAATATGAATCGCTGTTTTTCTAGTTGATACTTTAAATAAAGTTTTGCGAATAAACCGGTACTAATTGTTGATAGTTTATGCACTAAGTTCAATTCTATTATATTCTAACCCTTACACAGCCAGTATTGAAAAGCATCCTGGAAACCACTACAATTATTCTATAGCGTTTTTCTTGTCAATATTAATATTTGAAGCATATTTTCATATGTCGCAAATATTAAAACGGCCAGGCCTACTGTGCAGAGTTTGGTTTAAAGATGATTCAAAATTAAACGGCAATCAAATTATTCAATTAATGAATGATTTGCTTGACGAATCGTTTTGAATCTTAAAGGAGGAAGAAACGCGGACAGCCGTACCAACCGTTTCCGTTTGAAGGGGATATGATAAATCGTTGGGAGTGACTTTGCTAAGAAGGTTAATGTCACTCCTTTAGTCCTTTGGGATGGGACAGAGGTATTTACACCTTGCCCTGGCTGTTAAGCCTAGGATAAAGCGCCTTTACTCGCTCTGGATTACGCCAGTGGCTGCAGTTGTTTTTAACGCAGTGTCAAAAGTCGCTAGCAAACGACTTTCAATTTATCGATGTATGAATAGCCACAAAGTGTTGGATCCATAAGTAGAAGTTCTATGCGCACTCCACAGGGACATAGAATTTCTTTCCATTAATAAAATCCAGACGATTAAATAGCGTCATTTACAACACTCGTAAAGGCACTGCCTTATGGTTTGCAAGCGATGGGCGCGTCAAACTTACAGCGCGGTGAAGATAGGAATATCTACAATAACTACAAAATTTCGAAAAATTAAAAGTCAGTGCAGACATTTTTATCTTTTGGCTATACACAGATGTTCCACGTACACTAGTCCATAAAACAGTTTGTATTATGCCCTGATGTACCCTTCCTACCCAAATAATGAAATAAAAAAATATCATGAAACATGCATATAATGTTTATTTGAATTTAATTGAAATAGTGAAAATAAAAAGCAACGATATACTTAGAGGGAACAGAGTTAAATTTATAAATATAATAACTTATGTATGTATGAAATATGTTTAAAAAACGCATGATTGATCGAGTGCAACATTAACACCTGGAATCGACATCCGACTCCAATACAAGCAAGGCGGGTCATACGAAGCATGCTCATACAATACATAGTCTGCATCCTGACACTTTTCAAGTATAAATGTTATTAATCCAATGTATGTAATACACATACTGTCTTATGGTGTTTGGTTTGCCAATGATGATGATGTAGTGAACCCACCATCAGTGCAAGGGCTACGCCAGTGGTTGCAGTTGCTTTTAACAGCAACGCAAAATGTTGCTAGCAAACGACTTTCAATTTGTCCCTGTACGAAGGGCCAAAAAGGGTTGGATGCATAAGCAGAAGTTCTTATGCGTACTCCACTTATAGTGTTTGATTTGCCAATATGTAAACAAGATAACACGCCAAGAATGAATAGGTAAAACAAAAGAAATATGTCTTAGCACTCACTCGGGAATGGGACCTCCGAGTGGTAAAGGACAGTTTCAGTTTGCGATCTGTTTCTTAGATGCGATAATTGTGCGATACCTGTCGTTCGTTTGGTAGGGATGACGCTGCCGGTATAATAATTCGCTAATCCTTCTTGAAGTGACGCCGACAAATAATTGCTTTTTCGAAAGAGATTTTGTCCGGAATTTTTCTTCAGAGTATAGAACCGCACTGAGTAGTGTTTCTATAAGTTACTGCCGTAGTTATAGCGACCCTGGGTGACGATGGCCTGTCTCGAGGGAAAATTTTTTTCACTAGTCGTGTACGTTGAGAAATGCTTCGAGAAATACCTTTTTTATGTTTCTTCACTTTTATTATCACTGGATTTCACAGTTAAACATGTTTTAAACGATTGGAAGGAATAATCTGTGCCGAAAATGGTAAGAATTTTTTCGACTCGAAAAGAGCTGCGAAAAAAGTCGTTTATAGTTTATCAAAAAGTATTGTAATTAATATAATTTAGTAGTGTTCGTTGAAAACTCGTGCAACGCCGCTGAGCTGTCCCTTGTAGTTTTAAATTAAAGCACCGGAACCCAACCATCTCTAGTCCTGGCTGCCTCACCCCGTTCTACTCTATATGTATGCAACATGATTAATCTAACCTGAATTCGCTCACTACAATTCTATAAACTGAGTACTTACTTCAAGAGAGACCAAAAAAATGTTGTATTTCTGAAGCGGTACGAGAAATCCTTCATTTCGCAAAAAATATTGAGAACATGTATCCACTCTGTTCTGAACAGTTGTGTTTCCCCTCCAACTACATTCTTTCTGCCTATCAAAGCGAACCAACAAAAAAGATGAAACACCATTCTTATTTTAATTTTTTCCCGCGCCATATTTAACCCCCTCCGCTCGATCGGGCCCTAATGGTGCAATTTAGTTTTCAATGCAAATAAGAGCATTTCACGCGCTGATGAGATGAGTTTCCACGGAGTCCGCATCAATGGAGCGTCGGGCTGGCAAATTGGAGCTGAGAAAAAAAAAATCATTCTTCACTTGCAAGAGGTCAGGTGCTATAAAGCTCGGCCCGTCGTCGACCTTCTTCAGCAAGCGATCGGTTCTGTTTCGTTCCTACTCGCCATAAGGTGAGGAAAGCATGTAATTATTTTCTTCGGTGTATCCCCATCGGAACGAGATATCTTTGCTGTGGTAGTTATTATTATACGAAGGACGGTTGGTTGGTTAGTTCTTCTCAAAACGGTAGCTAACTTGAACCTCGAAAATTGCGTACGAAACGATACAATGCAACCGTGCCAAATTAAATCGGTGAAAGCTGACGTTGATGTATTTTCTATATTTGTTCATTATGTGAGTTATTCAGTTCACGATTGTCAACTTTCGGTTTCGCGCAGTTTTCGTACACATGTTGTCTGATTTTTTATCGTTTGTTTTCTTCAATACCGTACCGCTCTAATGATAGGGTACTTTGTCATACATCGATGGAAAAGTCGAAAGCGATCGAAATTGTTTAGTAATTCAAGAGAATTCATTAATTCATTAGTTGTCCTCTCTGAGTACCAAAATCAGTCCGGTTACGAAACTATCCGAATGCTTATTCCGACCCCACCAGGCACTCGAAACAATAACGGCCGACAATGGGCCTCCAATCATAGTCATTTTCGGATTTCTACATTTCATTGTGTCGCGTGGACATTGCAGCCTACATTCCAAAACCCTCTAAGCGGACAGTTTTGCAACTTGTCGTTAAGAGTTTATTATTTTGCTTCATTCTCTTCCCACGCTTCGGGCTGGGCTTGTGCAAAACAATCTCTGTCGCGGTATCCGCCCTGGTCGACTACGATCCGGACGCGGTTAAGTGGTATTATTTCGTTGGTGGTGTTTACTTCGAAACTATACCTACAAGCAGTCACATTCCCACCAGTAGTGCATCCGGTCGATGAGGATGGCAAAAATGTGCGCAACCCCAATCCAACAGAGCCATCATTTGTCTGTACACTAAATCACGACTAGAGGAATGGGTTTCATTCCAGTCTGAAATTTTCGCCATTTGTATTTTTTATCGAATCACGCGGTTGCCCTTCCATAAGTCGTCCATTCCACAGCAGCCTATTTAAAAGTCTTCGAGTGTTTCGGAAACCTTCGTTCACTTATGCAATCGGCTGACGGAGAAGAAGATGTCTGTTTTTTCGCGTCTTTCGAAGCAAAGTACAAGAGAAAATGTTGCTGCTGTGACTGACGGATTGCATCACTATCTGGTGTGGCAGGGTTTGGAATGGGGTGAAGGAAACAATTTCTGAGTCTTCTACAATTATTCGGATGAGGGATTTCTACTCAAAAATATGTGTGCATGCACCTGTAATTAGTGTGGCATGAGTGAAGAGTTACGCGTTAATCTATGGGAAAAGAAATCATTTCCAACATGTAAGGATCGTCTATCGAATGAGTTTGGTTGTTTTGCCGTTCGAATAGAATATAGCAACTGCTCATTTTTCACCATAAGACCCGATTTAACCCTCCAAGCGGTAATATGAGACATTTTTTATAAATATCACTATTTGCTAATTAATTTGTTTACATAACTTATACGACGTACCCATCCAATGTACTTCAGAAATAACGTAACGCAAAAATTACACAAAATAGACTCCTCCCCCCATATCACTAATTGTCACAAATATGGTTAAAGGGTATCCCATATCAAATTGCATCACAGAAAAAACGCTGTGAAAAATTACCTAGCACACCGATCCTTCTAAAACTTTCAGACAATAAAACATAACCCATAATAAAGCTTTTGGCATATTTATTACATTCAACCTCAATTCCATAACCGTTCGCTCGCACGCTACGCGTAATTCCATTCATTAAGTTCTGTACAACATCGGGTTGCAGCTTCTTCCGTACGCGAACCCTATTTTTCTTCGTGACTTCCTCAGATTTGACCTCCTTGTGATGCTTCCGTAGTGCCTGCTTCATAATTGCCCAGGATTTTTAATGTAGAATACTTTTAAGCTTTCAATATAGGGGTCCCGTTTCAAAATATCGACTGTGGCAGCCGCGTCAGATTTTGAACGAAAATAACTTCCATTATACTTAACAAAATGATTCTATTTTTGGGTCATTTAACTGAAAAAATATGTTCAGCAATGTTGTATTAAAATTTGGAGTATGTATAACATGCATTAATAACGAAAACTAGTGTTTTGAAAAATCTGTCGAAAACTACTCAGCATAGCATAGCACGAACACCTGCACAAATCGTAGATGGAGTGTTGCAGAATTGAATACATCCATTGCCAAATCGACTTCGTCACAATCTACAATGACATAGACCCGCTCATCTCCACACACCTGGCCATATCAAAAGGCGAAAAAAATGTGAGCTGGAGATTATATAAATTAATATCATACAAATATCCGAAAAATGTTACTACTGAACACAATGATATTTAAAACACTTAGAAAAGGTACCTTAGAAAAGTATCCAGTATCCAGTAGGATCATTTCTATATTCTGTGTACTGCCAAAAATACTTTCTACGTCGCTTCCGGAAATGTAATGTGCTACACGTCACTTTCTCTCTCTTTCTCTCACTCTCTCTCTCTATCTCTGCAACTCAATTTGATGACCGGAACGCACCGTACGCTTGACTTCGTGCTGCGTACGACGATGAAACCGGATTTAGAATTGCAGGCTGTAATATTTAATCGGGACAACCACAAATGGTCCAAAATATCAAAAATTCACAATTGAAAGACGATGACAACTAAATTTTTCACGAATAGCAAAAATTACTTGCGTCCGCAGTCGACGATTGCTGCGATCCGACATGGGTAGAAGACAGCACACACACACACGAAAGAAACGATTTTAAATCATCTGACCAAGCTCCTCCTCTTTCTCGATGGAAGTGAACTGATTTCATTCGATGGCCTGCCCATGTTACATCGAACGCAAACTGAACCGATTACAAAACCGGGGGTCGTATTTCTATAACTAGTTATAGAAGGAAAGACAAAGGAAAATCAAATATCCCGTTTGGTTCGTGCTGGTCTCCAGTTTCCCGTCCATCGTTTGAAAAAGGCTCATTACGCCGAGCGTATCTGTGCCGGAGTACTCGTTTACCTGGCAGCAGTGAATATCTTGCCCATCGTATTAAAACTGGCAGGAAATGCTGCCCGAGATAACAACTAAATCAAAATGCACAACTAAACCAAACTTACTTTCAGAAACAACGAAAAAACCGTCTTTTTCGGGGCAACAATTTTTTGGAATAAAGAATTGAATTGTTTTCACTGCGAGCCATGGCGCGAATAATTCTTTGCTACTGTTGGTGATGCTGGCTGCTAATACCAGACGACAAATGAATGGTGAGAAAAACGAGTGGTGAGTAATGTCCGGGACATAACCGCAGTGCCGTTGGCGTATCATATTAAAAATTGGCTTGTATCTCTTTCAAACGGCTAAACCGACATATAAGGTACGATTCAATGGGTTCAGTAAAATTTTTCTGGGAACTTGAATAGTATCCTGATCGGTAATTAATTCAGTTACTCACATATAAATAAATATAATTAAATTTGGCGAATTACCAGTGAAAGTAGCATTTTTAGTCCGGATTTTTAAGGTACAAGACGAGAATCTTTTGAAACAATTCGAACCTTACCGGCGATTCGTTTCACACATACGAATATTCCCCTTTCGCAACTCACGTCGAATGAGCACTCCTAGAATCAAGGCGATCTCGTTTATCAACTTTTTGATGCAGATGTAAGACCACCCTTTTGTGCGATAAATGAAAATATTTTCATAATTTTTTTTTTTTTTTTGGTGTAGCTTTCGCTTAGTGGCAGCTTTGCCACATTCGCTGATTTTCTTGAAGAAAACCTTCGGGTTTGTAGATTAATTAGAAAAATAATTCCTTATATGATTCACTGGTAAAGGTACATAATCAACAAGCGCAAACTTAATACAAGTTAATAAAAGGAACTTTCTAATTAAATTCTTGTATTGTGTATTGTATGTATGTATGTATTATGTAATTATGTATTTATCCTAATGAGGACTGTTTGCAGATAACTATGACACAAATCCATCAACAATTAACAGCGCTTTACAAGTACTTTGTTAGTCCTGAAAAGGACTGTTGGCAACATTGGAGACGCGTGCCGTTACTTCTTGCCGGCGGTATTTTTTTCGGGGCAGGTTTGCAGGCCTTTTCTGGCTTAGGGATCTTCAGCTTGTTCGCTGTAGCCTTCGATGTTTTGGTGGTCTGTTTAGTGACAGTTGCTACCGTCTTTGCAGGGGCTTATATACCATATATTGATCAATATATTCAAGCGGACCCAAGAATATTAACAATGTCAAGACTACTTCAATACGTCAATCCCATTTGATTTCTACATGATCAATATTTTCAAGATACCAACTACAGTTTTCGAATCGACAATAATTATTTTAAAAATTGTATTAGGCTTAGAGTATTACTTTAATTTTAATGTATGTACTTTCTTGACAAAATCGCGGGTAGCAAACAGAAAAGGATTTCCTTTGCGGTACTAGACAAATAAATAAACAAACCATTACATTACATTGATCAATAATCGATTTATTGACAATAAACGTGTAGGGTCCGCTTCATTTGAAAATATTGATGCAATAGAATACAAATGGGTGCACGCTGCTCTAAATATCGTCATAGAGCATCAGCGGCTGCTCGTTCAGTGGGTCATAAGCGCGACTTCCGGAGGGTTAATTGATATAGTGGCTTAATTTGTAATGTGAAATATACGATTGGTAAAATTATATCCGGTTGACGACCTACACCCCCGAGCAAACGAAAAGCCCATAATACCCCCATGCTCATGGGGTTTGACATGGGTGCTTGAAATGGGTTCAACCCATGAAAACACCATCACCATGGTCCGGTAGATCCCATATAAAATACCATATGCTGGTGAATTTATGGGTTATTGAGACCATTTTATGGTGTCTTGATGGTTGTGAATTTTGGCACGGACCATGTTAAAGGTCTTTTTAAAGGGCTATGTGGTGTTTGAACCCATGAGTATTTGTTCGGGCCAACATATTCCTGAAATATTCCTCGCCCAAGTCATTTTATCCGAAAATGCTGATGATTATCAACACATTTGAAGTACGGGTTCCTTACGTACTCTACATCTCTCTGGTTGTGTCGCAGACATTACCCACCCATCTTTTTGGTGGACCTTAGATGAGGTGCGCAGGGAGGGGGGGGGTGTTATTGTCCTTGGGTACGAAAGTGACTCCGTTGGCTTCGTACCATTCCAGGACAACATTTCAACAGTGGCACAGAAGATCATAGGGCCCTCGTATTGCTTCAACGGAGGAAGCAGACGCGTCTGTAGACACTCTTTGGGTAAGATCTCTCCATGTACAATCCCGGTAGTAACGAATGGCGCACTCCGTTTGCCACATGAGCAGATCGCTTGCCAAACATATCTGTATTGGCGAACTTTGAAAGTTTCTGCTTCCTTACTTCCTCCGGATCATCAAACTTAGAATGATCTAGAACAGTAGCCCTGGAAGCTGCAGGAAGTTCGCCTTGACGTAAGTCCTATCCTTCATAATGAGCCAAAAAGGCTACGTCAGCATCTGGGTATACAGTTTCTGGGCCTGTGACTTTCCAACAATACTTTTCTTGGATCCAACTTTTTGGCCATATCCCAGCCAAGCATAGGGATTCTACTTAAACGCTTTCACTATATGCTTGTGATCCTGATCACTAATAAAACATCCATTCTGGCTGCATTTCCCCTTCCGTTCGATGGTCAGAGTTTGATAGTAATGTTAAATCACACGACTCACCGTTGACTGCACGATTTCGAGTTGTTTCCGATGTCTTGAGTTGAGGATTTTCCAGGTGCTTGAGCAAAATCAATTCGCGACGTTGCTTTTCGAATGATGCCATTTTTTCCAATTTTTGGAAAACTGACAGCAATAAAAAACAGAGTAAACAATACTACCCTAAACTAGTTATACCCTTATTTTGAAGAGAGAATACCAAATGGGTTATTTTCTACTGTGTTTTTCCAGTGATGCAACTTGATGTGGGACACCCTTTATTCCCCTTTCCTCTAGTACGTAATGGGAACATATTAAAAATTTTCTTCATGATTAAAAATTTGTTGAAAAAGTGCGATTACAAAAGTTTTTATCTTGTTAAAGCAAGCCTAAAAATAGAAGAAACTGTAATTGCATTATTAAGAAGTTATTAGTAAGAAAGCATGTTTACCAACATAATTTTCTTATACAATATTAATACTAAATGTTACTTCGAAGCAAAATGCTCTTAAGAAAAATTTTCCGAAATATTGTGTTTTCTTTCAACAAAAATATCTAGTAGTGAGAATATGCCTTTTTAATAAATTACTCACAAATACCAAACGCAAAAAACATAACACGTTTAAAGTTGAATCGCAAATAAAAAATTTTACTATATAATTGCATTGTGGTAAAAATATCAATAAAAGATTTTATAACAAAAACTTGACACATATTTCAAAATTTCTTTTAATTTCTAATTTTAATTTAATTTTTATTTTTTAAATAAATTAGTTATATAATGTATTTAAAAATGTTATTTTCAATTCAAGAGGCTCATGAAAAATGTCCTACAAAATGTTTCAAGTTTCAAGTTATTTTGGATTTTCTTTCGATATACGTGTTACTTAGTGAAATTACGACCTTTTCATAAGTTATTCACGTTTGTTCATCAAAACCAATATGTTTTTCAAAATAAGCATAAAATTTCCCGTAAACACACAGTTCCCAGATTAGGACAGACTTTTGCAATTTAGTTGGGCAACGTGCAAAGTCACTTCACAACGTGACAGACGTATAGAAAAAAACTTTCTGTAGAAAAAATATGAAGTTTAGTGACCTTAATAATGTGTAATTGCGACAGAATCTGATTTTATCGTTTTTGCAAAACTTATCGTATGAAATATGCGTAAACTTGTAACGTGACAGACAGAAGCCTTGACCAAATATTATGAATAAAATTTAAGATATGCATAAAACAACTAAAATGAAAACTGTAGATACTAAAATGAATAAAAATAACAAGAAACTAAAAGCAACATCGCACAAAATGAATAAATCGAATAAAAGGAAGAAATACATAGTTTCATTCGTACGGTGACTCTCGGACTGTTTTAACGTTCTTACCAGTCTGTGCAGTGTATCACTGTAAAGTATGGCGTAAAGCTTGCTAATCCCCTTTTAAGGTTTTCACGTGCGTTTTTACCCTATTCGAGTTTTTGGCTTTTTTGTTTTGTATATACGCGTAAACATATGCGGCTCCAGACCCATGGCAAAGGGGGGGGGAGCGTCTACAAGATAAAATATATTTAAGTCAGGATTTCAAATTTACAAAATCGAGTAAATTCGAAAGTTTGCTGGCACGGTTTGTATGTAGAGAGTGACGAATAGTTGGTTAAATCACGCCGTTCTTGAAAGCTATAAAATAGTTTAGTCTTTTCAACTCTTTGGAGAGTTGCCATTGATTCGTTTAGCATTCAAAATGCTTTACTCTACTGTACGGGGTTGCGGCTAGGTGTAAATCCAAAATACGGAAATCGCACCGCATCACGAAATCGTGGTATAACTATAAACACTTACAGAGCTATTGACATTTCAAGAATTTTGATTATGCGATTCGGACCATACCAGATTAAAAAAGACCAGCAACTTTATGTTTTACCTTCAGTAATACACTCGGTCGGTGTTAAGTCAGACCGGACTAAGTAACATCGTATTGATTTCAAGAAAAAACGAGTTAAAGTTGCAATCGCAGCATACTTCACATTATAATTCGAAATTCTTTTTTTTAAGTTTTCATGTTTATTGTGACATATTACAATTCTGGCAAAAGTCAAACGAAGTTGAACAAATTCTTTATCAAGTGCTATCATTATCCAGCTTTTTAAGATTTTGCGACTTGGTAATCTTTGGTGAATTCTTGTAATATGAAGATTAAAATAAAAAATAAGGCCTTCAGATGACGCTGACGTGAAATTGCGAATACATTCCTTATTTATTGATACAGTTTATAAGAAAAACTTAGCTTTTACAACCGTAACTGAAGGCCATTTAACACCATTAATTTGGAGCGGCATCAGAAATGAATAAAATTTTCAAATATATTTATCTGACCAGAGATATTTTGATTGGTTATGTCTGCAAGAAAAATCTTTGCTTTTTAACTATTAAAAGGGCAAATATTGTTGAAATGTTCTGTAATTCAAACATCCTTATTTTTTCCTCTATTTTGTGCATCATTTGTTAAAATAGAAACAAACATATTGCCTTTCATTTTTTCAAAAGCTATGCTACTGGAACTGTAGAGCTAGGCTCCCCGTCAGAATCACTCACTACAATTACAGACGAGATGGGAAATGTCACCCACTCAAACACTGCTTAAGACCAATTGCAGCGGGTCGTGATTCTAAATGTGATATTCATTGTACCCTTCAGACATGTGCAGGGCAGGGACTCAATGATCGCGTGTATTATCGCGAAAGTTTCAAGCGTTTGTTAACGTGTTCGATCGCGTGTGCATTCGTATGCGTGTATGAAATTTCGCGTGTATAAGTTTATTTTATGACCGTGTGTCCATTCGCGTTCTTGGATGATCTCGTGTGAACCATGAATCTGATACTTAATTTGCGGTGTACGGCTCAGATGCTAGAAGTAGTTGAGTTCTTCCATATCACTAGAGCGCCCGGTCATGTCGCCATGGAACGCGTTGTCTAGTGGATATGAGAAATATTTTTTAATTGGTCCAACCTAGGTTGCTAGGATAGAGGATGAAGGTTTCCGGACGTGACCGATTCATGATCGCGCGAACACGTACATTTTTGGGTTCGCGTTTGAAACTGTGTTTGTACCTTCATAAGTACTAAACTTCCACTTTATTACCGAGGTGTTATACAGTTTGCGTGATCGCGGGCGTAGGTATGCGTGGATGATCGCGAAGGTCTCCAGCATTTGTATGTTAACGTGTTAGTCGCATTTATGTGACTTCGCGTGTATAAATTCGACTTTTTTTTGTCGCAATAAAATGTATTGTTTAGTGAATAGAGCGTCATTTTTTGGCTACTAGGGCCGCGGATAGGAACATCAGGATGCAACCGATTCATGATCGCGCAAATACTCTCCTGAGAGCGCATTAGTGAATTTTGAAGTGCTAAAACGTCCACTTAGTCATTGGGGTGTTATCCTGTTTGCAAGATGGCGGGCTTAGTACAGGGATTTTTTTGCCAAAATCGTGCGATCTATTAATTACAGCCAAGTCGTTAAATTTGGATTAATGACATCTTCGGAGGAATTTTTCGACACTATAAACCTTTTCATGTGGTATTGTTATTTTATTGATTAATCTCCCTAAAAGTGAAATATATTTACCAACTTTCTTGCAAGCGCATCCATTAAAATTATGTCTTTGGCAGAGCAAGCTTTCGCCAACAACTTTGCTGAAGACACAAAGTTTTTATCTTTAATATCTTCGACTGTATTGCTGGTTTTTTGTGAATGAAAAAATAATTCAATAATATAACTTTTGAAATATCATTCTGACAAATTCGAGATGATCAGTAAAAAGCTTTAAATTATCAAACTGAAAAACTTTCTATATTGCTATAACAATGGTTTATCTCGTGTATTTTCAAAGAAATTTGGCATTTTTTTGAAAAATAGTATTTCAAATGGTGATTGGTTGTTAACGGGAAACCGACTGAGTTAACGTCAATAGTGTTTTCGGACTACTCTTCAAAAATAGCGAGGTTTATTTGCTGCTATGATTTTCGTAATAAATCCTTCTATAAGTGAGATTTTTCAACTAAATTTTTTTTTGGTAAAAGAAACGATCTAACGTCTAGTAAAGTTGTGTAGATTGATGTTGCGAATGTCTTTGCTGAATACAAGAAGTCTCTTCTTTAAATGCTTAATATGTTATATATCGTTATATTTGGATGACCCTCAGCAATTGTCCTGTGCGCAACGAATCGGCAGCAAAACGCATCGAAATGAATGGTTGAGATCTGCTTCGGAATGTAGATACATTATATTGTTTGTTGTTTGCCTAAACTCCAATTATTTTGTTTCCAAGTTCGACTTCAACCAAAAAATTGCTTTCATTTTAATTAGAGTACTAAACTAACACAAATAAGCCTAATAGCGTGTAGATAATTTCAAGGAAACAGATCCTGAAATCACTAAAAAATGCAATGGGGAAATGCTATTATCTGTCTACTAGAACACCTTCTAACATATATGAACATGTTGATTCGGAGAAGCCGACAGTGCGCGTAAATAACCGTTATTCGACCAGCAGAGCAATAGTTCAGCAGTATTCCTTTACTTGTGAGCTGCCTGAATACCGTTATACAAGTTAAGTACCGCTATTATGTTACCTTACCGACAATGCTTCGTCTTAAGGTGAGATGGATGTCGAAATAAAACCGACTCCCTGACTGAAACTATATCCTTGTACTCCAACCGGGCCATTGGTGATCATTTTCCGGGCCAATCTTGAAATCTTTAAGAGATTTCTCGAGCTCTGACGGAACAGTATTCGAGTGTGATAGAAATTTCGAAAATTCACCCAGATAAGCGTAGGATGCTGGTAAATAGTTTGAAGCAAGCTAATTATGTTTCTGGCTACGGGCCTTTTACGAACGAGTACAGAGTCTATAAACCAGCATACACGGTCGAAATAGATGGAATAGTTTTAATTGCGGAAATCTGCTGACATACGAAATTGGCTGTTCTAAAGACCCGATGCGTTAGCCAGTAAAGATACTAAATTGCAAACAATTGCATTCAGAATCAGTCGTAACTGAAGGGAGTCTATGTCAGCTTCGCCGGGTATGCTGCTCTTCCAAACTATATCATCTTTGGTAAGGTTCGTCGGTCTGTTCGCCTTTTTGTGCCGCACACAAAAGATTTCTGCAGGCAGGAATGCTTCGCAACTTCAGGAAGTACGCGACGTTAGAAACGCGAATGAAGAGTTTGATGAAAGCCAAGAAATGCAGTTACTAGTACCGGTTCATTGTCGGATTAAGGAGAGAAACATCGATGAGTACTCCTTGGGACAATGTTCAGGCGAAGAGAATGTTGAAATTTGTTCCAAATCTCATTACTTGGCAACCGATTTGTTGATGCGAAGAAACGCTCACTCTCATTTTCTTGATTTGACGACTTGCTTCTGTGGCATCGGCCGAACTCAATTTTATGATATTTTCAATTTAAATGAAACTACTTTCTAGACAGACCTGACGGATCAGAGGGAAAGGCGATGGTCTCAAAAGTCACTCGTTGTATGTTCAAGTCCCTGCCAGGAATGATTCTTAACGATCAGTAGAATCATAGTACTAGCTCTACAATTGCCATGTACATTAAGAATCGGCTGCGAAGCCTGTCGAAACAGTTCCACTATGAAATGATGTATCACGGCTTTGCTTTTTTACATTCAAGCTTTCTGTATACTTTCACGTTGAGAGTGGCAAAGAAGTTGACAAATCTTGAATAGAAATTATTTAAGATGTTCCTCAAGGAAGCCACTAAGGACTATTCGTATATGCTTTGTTTATCAACGATACTGACTGATTCAATGAACTACAATGTACTAAATAAATACCTTAACACTTCACAATGGTTCACCAAAACGAACGTATTCATGAAACTATGTGTGTGTTCAAAAACTAGTTCACACAAAAATATGCATTGCGTTACATTGTAATTTTTGGTTGGGTTACTCTGGTTGTTTCCTGGACATGTTTAGTTTTTGTTATGATTCTTATTCATACTTTGGGGATACACTGGTTTGTAGTATATCAACTAAAACTTGGCTTAGTCGCGATTTTCGTAATTTCTCATCACGTTACTGTAATATTTTATTCATGCGTTCAATATTTTTCTAGCAGAGTAGCACGATTGATGTTTCGTGTTAGATTTTTCTAGCAGAGTAGTGTGACTTATGTTCATGATTTCAGGATCTCAATCACGATTTCCGTTATTTCAATTCACGTTATCGTGATAAATTAGTCACAAATTGAGTGATTTGTGTTCATAGTTTCAGGAACGTGGTCACGATTTTTGATATTTTAGTAATGAGTAGTATAATTTAAGTTCATGATTTTAGGAACTTAGTCACGTTTTTCGTAATTTAAAAGCACGTCATCGTGATATTTTATTCTTGAGCTCACTTTCGAATTTGACACGTAGAGTAATGTCACTCATGTTCAATTACTCTCGGATTTTTTACTCGGAGTTACATGACAATATTATTGAACGCGATTTATGGCTCGAAAATATATTTTTGATGCTCAGCTTGTCGTTTTCTGTAGAGATATCACATTGAACCTCATCGAATGAATAATAATGCTCGAGGTCCTAATAGTTTTCTTATATCTGCTGCTCGCACCTATTACTAGTCTCTATAGGATCAACATAACTGTATATTTCATGACAAAACCCCAATTTTGTGAAAAAGTTGTAAATTTCAAGACCATGTACAGAGTTGCATGAAATTGAAACTGATTACGGATGTCTTTTAAATATCTCAAGCACTTAAGATATATCGTGACACATGTACTACTAGTAATGAACCAGTTCACGAATTCATATACAGTAATGTTTCGATTATATCATTATGCGTTTATATCAATACTCGTTTATATCACCCTCGATTATATCACGGTTTTGTCTCGATTATATCATGCTTCTTCAAAAACGGACAAGACACTCTACGTTTTGATCCAATTAAACCACATGTTGTGTCCTGGCATTTTCAGGTTTTTGCCTTTCTCATATAAAGAAAGGCTATGCAATCACTGTAAAAATCGACTTTTTAACCGAGGCCCGGAGGGCCGAGTGTCATACACCATTCGATTCAGTTCGTCGAGATCGGCAAATGTCTGTGTGTGTATGTATGTATGTGTGTGTATGTGTGTGTGTCATTTAAACTCACACAATTTTCTCATAGATGGCTGAAACGATTTTCACAAACTTAGTTTCATCTGAAAGGTATAACGCTCCCATAAGATGCTATTGAATTTTTAGTTGATCCGACTTCCGGTTCCGGAGTTACGGGTTGAAGAGTGCGGTCACACAGCAAATTCCCATATAAACTGGTACCACCATGATGTTCTAATGATGTAAAACATATTAAAATTGATGTAACATTACTCTAGTTTGCGGGTCTACATCACTAATGATCAATCAAAGCAGCTTTGACCACATTGGCCACCTATGACGGTTCATGACGCCCCCGGGGAGCCCGCCAAGTTCCTAAGCTAATATCACACCCATTCCCCAACGAATTCCCTACCGATTTTTACAAACTTGATTTCAAATGAAAGATACAGTAATACCATTGACTGCTGCTGAATTTCATTCGGTTCTAACTCTTGCTTCCGGAGTTACAGGGGTGGTAGTAAGGATACACTGGAATTTCCCATATAAATCGGTACAATCATAATACCTCAGAAGCTAAGAACTATTGAAATAGTCACCAAATTACTTCTAATCGCAGATCTAGATCACTGATTGCCAATCAAACATTCTTTGAATATATTGTCCACTATCGACGATTCCGGTAGTCCGGAATTCCGGGCATATTCCACAATTAAAGTCACATCGGTTCTTCGGTGATGACTGAACCGATTTTCTCAAACCAAGTCTCAAATCGAAGGCAAAATATGCAGTTGAGTATTCCGTCGCTGCACCTAACCCACTCCACCCCCCCCCCCCCCGGCGCGCCCTTGCACCTCCTTCCTTCATCACTCCCCTCCCCTTGGACCACCCTCACGCCCGCATTTCCTTCATCCACCCCGTATACCGAAATAAGATGAAGGATTTCTGACGCATCCTCCACTCCCACTCTATTAACCCCCCATTCCCTCCACTTTCAAACCAATTCCACCAACATTTCAAAATATAATCACATGAAGATAACATTGAACTCATGCTGATTAAGCTAATTAAATCTTATTCTTTTGCCTTTCTCATATAGAAAGGTTAATATGCAATTGCTCCAAAAACCGACTTTCTATCCGAGGCCCGGAGGGCCGAGTCTCATATAACATTTGACTCAGTTTGCCGATATCGCAAAATATCTGTGTGTATGTATGTATGTATGTATGTATGTATGTATGTATGTATGTATGTGTGTATATGTGCGGATTTGTTAAAAAAATGTCCACATCGGTTACTCGGAGATGGCGGAACCGATTTTTACAAACTAAGATTCAAATGAAAGGTATAATATTCCCATTCCCTATTGAATTTCATTTTCAACCGACATCTTGTTCCGGATTACGAGTTGAAGAGTATGGTTACAAAACAAAATTTGTCCACATCGGTTTCTCGGAATTTTCTGAACCGATTTTGACAAACTTGATTTTATATGAAAAGGTCCATCAGCTGCTGTTGAATTTTGTGTGGATCCGAGTTCTGGTTCCTGAATTACAGGATGATACGTACGATCACGCAAAAAATCCCGATTCTAACGAATTCTGCGATGAATGTAAGAAGGGGAAATTTTTTTCCAAAATGTACACAACTGTTGAATTTGTAGATCTAGGTCACCAACAGTCATGCAAAATCTCTTTGGCCACACTGGCCATCATCGACGGATCCAGAAGCATCCAAATTCAGAATAACGGTTATATTGGTTTCTCGAAAATGGCTAGACCGATTTGGTCCCTGGAAACTTGGACCGATTGCGTCCCTGGAAACTGTTATTAAATTCCATCTCCATCCGACTTCCGGCTCCGGAGTTACGGGTTGTGGAGTGCGATCACATAGGAAACTCCGATTCAAACCGATACCGCGATGAATGCAAAAAGGTGCTCTTATATATGTACTTGCCAAGTGTAATAAGAATGAAAGAGATTTCCATAATGTTATATTGTACGAACCAGCTATTATATCATAGTTTGGAGAAATGAGAAAGGCACAATTGCACCTCTAGGTGGATTAAAACAGGTTTTTACAATTGATTCGCTTATTTACATGTAGGGTAATGAACCTATTATTGGGTTTCGGATTATATATAATGAGGTCGGTCAAAAAGTCGATCTTTTTTATTCGTTTATCTTAAAGAAGTATCTGAAAATCGGTATGTTTATAGAATAGCGCTGTTCCTTTACGTGAGCGTGGCGTGGCGTGAAACATTAAACGTGAATAATCTCGAAATCATGTTTTACCAAAAACTTTGTTGCAGTGACTAGGATTGCCGATATAGCTATCGACCGATTCCAATTTTAGTTTTAAATTCTTCGTAACTTATTTGCCGTGTCCTTAAGGGGCCGTCTGGTATAGCGGGTAAACAAATTGACTTCTTTTTATTCACTTAATTGTTAGTTATCCACCAATCTACCAAAACAATAATGAGAAAAACAAAATACGCGATATGGTAGGTATGACGAGACATGTATTTCTCTTGAATTAATGTGAATACTTTTCTTTTGAAAGAACAACATCAACAATTGGAGATGGGACTATCTTTATGGATTTTGACAACGAAAACTGAACCGTAGTCTCTTCGAATACACTGATTTTAATAGTAAAGATATTTATCCAAAACCTTAACGTGACAGATTCCTTCACGTTTAGTTTTGGGTGACTCAACAATTTTAAGAAACGGTACGGGATAGGTAAAGCGAAGCTGTGTGGAGAAAAATTATCCGCTGATGCCATGCCGTTTGACCCAATGCATTGAGCAAAGTTGGCAGACGCTGCTCTAACCAATGGCTTCAAATGGGTAGTGTGATAATAGAAATATGGCAAAAACAGGCTCATTACCCTACTATGATTGATTATTTTTGACTCTTTTTAACTTTTTTTTACTATTTGCTTATAGAAATACATGGGTTAATGCTTGAATGTAATTTTTTTGTTTTGTTTTGAATATATCACGCTACAAATATATCACGCTAAAATACAGACCGACCGTGATATAATCGAAACATTACTGTAGATTTTATGATTTTGCGAAATGTTTCACGAGCACAAATGGTCAGCCATGAAAATTAAATGAGAAATCATGAACCGGTTCACGAACACATGAACGATATTTTATGATTTCGTGAACTATTTGATGGGCACAAATGGTCAGATGTTACTATTATATTAGGAATTATGAATTGGTTCACGTTTCTATGAATATGATTTCATGATTTTTTAAACCAGTTCACGAGCACGAATGGCCAATCGCTAGGAATCATATATCAGTTCACGTATGCATGAATAAAATTATTCGATTTTTTAAACTTTTGCACGAGCTCGAATGGTCAATTGTGACTATTATAATAAAAATCATAAAATAAACTAGTTCACAAATACATAAAAATTATTACATGGTTTTGTGAACTAAATCGTGAGCATGAAAGGTGAGTTGTGACTAATTCACTGGAAATCAGGAATCGGTTCACGTATACATGAATCACATTTTGTGATTATGTGAACTATTTGACCAGCACGGATATTGAATTGTGACTTTTATATTAGGAATCATGAACTGGTTCAAGATGATTGAAAGGATTCATGAATAACATTCCGGCTTTCGTGAAATAGTTCGAGCAAATATGTTTTGATTTTGTGAATCAATTTATAACCACGAAAACCAAAACATATTCAAGATGTAACAAATCATGAATCAGTTCACGTCACATAGTCGAGCTATGAATAATGTTTTAAAAGAAATTAATAAAATCACGATTCGGCCTCTGTTTTTATAAAGTTGTGAACTAGTTCACGCACATAAAATCGATTTAGTAATGGTATAGCGGAAACCACGACTGAAGTTCACAAAACAAAAACAAATATCTCCACTAATAAAAGCATTACTGATTGAAAATGGGACACAGTTATAAAACACATGATTTTTGATCAATATCCGATTTTCGTAACTTAAAAACGTGACTTCCAGAATTCATGGCACTTTATTCATGATTTTGGGAACAATTTTTCTTGCGTGTGCACTCTTATCCACAGGAAGACTTTCTGGTTGAATGAGGGGGAGCACGTACCCCCTTCCTTGTCTCCTCCTGGAGCCACCAGTGAAAACCGCCAAAAAATAATTGTCTATCAAGTACCCCCGTGTTTGCACCCCAACAGAATCAACCCGCTTCAAAAATGTAGCAGAGTAGTTAAAAAAGCACCTTTAAAAGCGAGAAAAGTGTAACTGTTTTTCTTTCGATTCCGTTGAACACTCAATTTCCAGTAGCAAATTTCTGATTATGAAACCGATAAATCTGTTGGTATAACCAATGATCGACGCGAAGTCGAAGCGAAATCGACCGAGCTCATGTCTTGACGGTCTTTACCTTTTTTTTTCAAACGGATCAACTCAACCACGAATCTCATAAAATTTACATAATCTTCAACGTTTCTAAACGGCCCAAATTCAATCACTTACCTGTACCCAGTTGCCCGGCTCTTCAACCTCTTCAATTAGAGCCGTCGAATTATGCGTGCCTTCATGCACAAACAAATTGCATGCAATGGCCGTTTATGCGAAAATCCGCGCCGAGGTTTCTCGCATTCCGACCGTCGAAATCGTTTGTCTTTCAGTCTCTGCTGTACCCACCCAACCAACAGAGCTACCAGGTGATGGGGTTAGCCAGCTTTTGTTTCCAAATCGTAAGTCACAACACAAACACATCCATGGCTACATGAATGGAAACAACTTTCATTTTGACATTTCCTTGCACCTCCTGTTTCTTCACGGTTATTGCGAAAAATTCAACATTCCACGCGCTCCGGGCCCAGACCAATTCAACAAACACCACAATATAGCACCACCGAACTACACCCACGTCACTGTGATTTGTATTAAATGTTGCACCACGGCCAACTAAGGCGAAAAAAAACTTAGTCGACTTCCTTCAGCTAGGAACCTTTCAAGCGTGAAAGGGAAGTAAACCCTCAAGGCTCGCTACGATTCGTTGAACTGCTGATAGTTGGAACTGATTGCACAGAAAAATCGTTCAATGAAAAGTGGCTCTTGAAAGAATAAAATTGCATTTCTTGAACTTTGCACAAACCAAAACACTTTTGAGTCGCACAGCTCCACGTACATAGTGCTATTCACTCACTTCTACAGTTGCAACCTTTTCTTGTCTCGCGAACCCCTCTCGAGAGATAGTCGCGGATCTCCGGCACCAACACTAGCGCGAAAAAATGGTTCTTCTCAAGCATTGACCAATGAGCCGAACGGGTTAAAATATTCTAATTTTATTCAGCTTGCCCATTTCTAACAGGCACAACATTTTGGATCTTTGACACTCTCAATCCGAACCCGTGATCCGTTCCCATATACAGTGTATCAGAGAAAAGTGAATTAGATTTTTATCACACACACGCAACTTTGCTGTCGTGACTTTTGTTTTGTTTTTCCGCCAACGTCACGCACTAGTTCAGTCTCGTTTGCACCCATTCGGAACCCAGCAGATACCCGACACTTTCGATTTTTTGTTTGTCTCTGCACAATCGCACCAGCAACTTTCCAGCATCCATTGGGGTGAAATTTTTACCGTTTATCCGACTACCAAAAAATCGATTCAATCTGACGTTGGATGCGCGATAAATTAGCAACAATTTTATTCCGAACGGTGACGTACAGCGCGATTGAAACTGCCCACAGACGTGCTTTTTTGTGATGTTGTTATTGTAACTACCGTGGTCCAATCTAGCAGTGACATTCAAATGAAAAAATAAACATAAAGAAAAACACCACGATCGACAGAGCCCAACGTAGCAATACAGCTGCGATCCGAACGCGAGCACAATACAACCGAGACTGCTGGAGTGAGGGAGAGCAGAAAACGAATGATCATGCTATGCAGCAGGTAGATACCGAGGGAGAGGATGTTGATTTCATTCAACCGATTAGCCGTTGTTGCACCTACCTACAGGTGGTGATCGTGGGCTTGTAGTGGTGCGGTAAGCCCACCAGATCGGTTAATGCCTGAAGTTATGCTATCTGTTGTGATAGCTGTCAGTGTGGATCATGATAAAATATAGAGAGAAGCAACGAAATATGACCTTTGCTGTTAGACGTGAATCGGTTGGAGAAAAGTACCCAAATATGTCAGCGTTAGATATCCTGTGTAAGTAGCAAGGACGTAGCCAGCCACTGGGACCGACCCCGTCCATCGAAGCGATACTTTTGATTCTTGACAATTATTGTTTCATATAAATTATTGATAAAAGTGAATACAAAAGAAAATTTTGATAACTGATGATATTGAATTTAATAGTTTTATGATAAAATAACATTTATATGTAATTTACTTTATGCAATACAAGATTTGCTTTGTGTTTTTCATTAATATAGATTCGAAATATGAGTCGTCAAATGTTGAGATAAGATGGTTCTCACAAGTCACGCTAGTCTAAGTCTATTGTTGGCATTTGGTCCTTTAACCGGTTACGACTGGGTGCTATCAGCCTTTTGCCGATAGTAGCAGAATGAGAGAGTGCGAACGGATCTATTCGTTAAAACACTATCATAAAAATGATGATACTTCTGGGTACCAGAGTCAGGGGAGGGAGGGTGCACAAAAATGACTGGGGGAGACAATAATTAACTTTCAATTTCAGAGATCAACGGCAGACTCGGACGGTCTTCATCAGGAAGCATTATGTACTGGGACGCCGGGTGTTCCTCCTCGAGCCGGCAGGATTTCCTCCAGATGGTTTCGTAGTACGGCTCAGATGCGGATCAGCAACACACCGCGTTGCGCGTTTGATGTTGTGCTGTAGGTCTCGTGTTTGTTGGGTCATTCGACAGAGATGTTTTGTCTCGTCTTGGAGTCGCATCAAACCATCGTTGGGGTACGGTAGGCGGAAGAGGGCAATTTGGAGAATGATAAGAAAAATAATTGGGGCAGTTAAATCTGAATATTGATGTTCTTTAGGAAGGACATATAAGGGAGATCGCGGCTTGCCAGTACATCTCGAACCGGGGCATTGGGTGATGTTCCTTAGGCCCGAATGGAATCCAATAGTTGAGATCTGGCAGAACAGCAATCGGCGCATGCTCAGACAATATGTTCGATATAGTGGTAATCGTCGATACAAACGCAGATACCACTATTCGCGAGCCCAATACGTCGGAGATGAGCGTCGAACGTGTAGCGATGGGACATGAGCCGAAACGTCACACGATAGAAATCCCGATCCACGTCCATTCCTCTAAACCAAGGTTTCGTTGCATGGGCCCTGGGGAAGACCCATGTAGTTGATTCGTGATGTCGATAGAACACGATGCAAACAATGCACTGATGCCATCTACTCTTTGCCAGCATATACCATTTAAATTTCTGTTGATAGCAACGCAATCTACTCGTTCGTCCCTTTGCCTTTTGCAACAGCCGTATTGTATATCTGACAGTAAGCCATTTGCTTCGACCCAACTGTCGAGGCGGGATAGGATAATTTCTCGAGCAACTTCCGGATACAAGACAGCATTGCGATCGGTCGATACGAATTGTGGTCGGAGGCTGGTTTTCCTGGTTTTTCGATGGCGATGACCTTCACTTGGCTGCAATCCTGAGGGACGATACCCTCAAGAAACCTATTAAATAAATTTAAAAAGCCTCTCTTGGCAGAGTTCGTCAGATTCTTCAACAAGTTGAATTTGATTCTACACACCAAAAAAATCTGAATTTTATCGTTGACGTAATTGCAAACATGACAGAATTCAACAAACCGTAATTTACGAAATGACGGAACATTACCGTGTTCCGTTTAATTTTACATGAAACGTATACTTTACATGCGCAATAACATAAAATTACACTTCCTACCATTCAGAACAAACGCTGTATGTGGAGTAAAATTACATGATTTACGAAATTAAACGTCATGTAAAATTAAAATCAAACGTAAAACTAAGTCATTTTTGATGCTCGTATATGTCAGGGTCAGGAGACGTAAATTTACACTATTTTTTTTAGGTGTGTATCTGACCCTGGGGCTTATTTGTTACATGATAAGAGAGCAAGTGAAAACTCTACCATCGAGAGTTTCGGTTTCGCAAACACCGGGCCGGGCCCAACGAGTGCTCATCAATGTTCCTCTCGTTAGTCCGTCAACGAACCAGCGCCAGTAGCTCCGTTTCTTAGCTTTCATCAAATTCTTCATCCGCGTGTCTAACGTCGCGTACTGTCGATAACTAGCGGGTAACCCGGTTTTATACGCGGCTGTTACGGTCTGATGTTGAATTCCTCCGGAAGAAGCTCTTGTGTGGACTTGATTTTGCCGAATAACACGGACGCGTAACTCTTCCAATCCATATTTCGTGTGAAGTCATACGAAACATTGATTGTATTCGTTGGCCCTGAACCGCTAGCAATAGTGATTACTATTGGCAGAGGCACAGGCTATCTAATCGCAGCGATATCTAACAGACGGACAAGTCTAAAGCGCTCGGACGCGCTGAAGGAGCCGGAATCCGTGTCATTTCAACCGTGTTCAAATCGGTCATATTGAGTCATCACAAAGCTCGAGGAGTTAGGTAGTTGTGTACCGTGGGAATTAAAATCACCAAAAACTAGACTCGGTGCGGGGAGGTGTTCCACAAAGTCACCAAGCCGTCGGTGGCTTACTGAGCGTCTAGAGGGGATGTAGGTGGAAGCAATGCAAGGGTTTTGACTAGTTCTGGTTTGGCACGCGACTTCAATGCCTGGTGTCGAGGACAGGTCGATTCGATTGAAAGAATAGCACTTTTTGATCTCCAAAAATACTTCTCCATAAGAGTCTTCTCGATCCAAACGATTAATACTGAATACATTTTGCAGTTAACTGCATCAAGAAAGTTGTAACTGTGGTGAGGAAGTTTATAAGGATGCTTTTTAAGGAATATTAAAAGCTAGAAAATACGGTCCACTTTGTCAAAAAAATTTATTAAGCCAGCGCTGGTTTCTTTCTCCGGCTGAAACATGGGCACACTTAGGATTTTTGATGCCCCAGAAAATGCTGGGAACTCCTTTTTTGATCTCGGGTTTCTGAGACTGGGAGCTACTTGCTTCGGTTTTGCACTTGTCCCAAGATACAATTGAAGTTTTATAGCACGCTACAAGTGCAATCTAAGTTTCATGATTGGCTATAAAACTACCATAAAACCTCAATTGTTACTGGGGTACTTCCTCGATTAGTTTAAAAGTGAGTTTTTGGAAGACCTTTAAGAGACACCTTCTGGCCTTGATAACGAAGCTTAGGAAAGGAAATGAGGCTCATCACAGACGTCTTCATCAGTGGACAAGTTAGTATAGGTGCTCGTAGAGACCGCTGGCGAAGCTATCTTTAGAATTTCAGCGAAAGATCGCTTAGAGCGTCCCTGAAGGGAATGCTTAAGTTTCTCCTCACGCTGTGTACTCGGTACGTGTCGGAGGATCATGTGGATTTCCCCCACAGCACAGCAGAGACACGTATCAACATCCCTTCCATAGGAATCATCCACATGATTCCCACCGTATTTCCCATAAAGAACCCTATTATTCCAATGAGAGCCTGAGTGTCCCAGTTGTTTGCAATTAGTGCGGCACAAAAAGGCGAACAGGTAGACAAACCTCGTCAAAGAGGAGGTGGTTGGGTAGAGCAGACCCGGTGAAGATCACCCGATAAGAGTCTGTGTTTACATATGTCCTCTTCTCGTCATCTGTAACTGATGCTGAATGCAAACGTTTGCAGTCCAGCATCTTCACTGGCTGAAGCACAGGGTCTTTAAAACAGCCAACTCTGTGTTCCAGCAAATCCTCGCCATGCAAACTCGAATCGGTGACGACCCCGTCACATTCAACCCGATTAACTGGTACATATACTCTGTATCCCTTCGTAAAAAGTCCGTATCCGGTAATATAATTGGCTGCTTCATAATATGTTCCCATTACAGAGTTATAACACGTTATAATAATTAGCAACAAGAAAAATATCATAAATATATCGTTCAAACACGTTTTAACTCATAGTGTGAACGTAGTATTAGACTATTTTCCACTACCCGAAGCTTAACGGGGCGAATCTTTGATATTTTTGTCCATGCCTAATATTGTTCCGTCAGAACTCAAGAAATTTAAAATAAATTTTAAAAAATCGTCTTTGTTCCGAAACAACCGTCGGTTCTAACTGTAACGAGAGACATGTGTGTCGTTACCAGGAGACATGTTGGTAAACTTAAGTGATTGATGGTTATGCTGCCTAAGCTCGACTCCTGCCAACCGAACACAAAAGATATTAGCCTGAAAGATTTTAAGTCTGTTTCTAATGATCCTACCACTTCTAGTTTTCCGATCATCCTGATTTCACATCCTTGCTCTCACTTAAATATAATGGCTTAAAATTTTCATAACTTTCCCAACCAAGTAATTTCTGGCTAATTTAATGTCGTTAAAAAGTAAAAATTCCAATTTTAGATCTCAAATGAGACTTAAATGAAATGAACACAATGAAACCATTTCTTCAATTACCAATAAAATTAAACAATAAAAAATCTTGAATAGTTCAAATCGCATTTAGTGCACCCAGTTGATCATATGAAAGGCCGATAATAATGGAAACTAAAATAAGTGATTTGAAAACCTTCGGTTCGGCTAAAATTATAAAATCTATCATCAGAATCTAACATCTAAACGAGTATGAGCGCGGCTGTCGTATGTTTTATTTATTTTTATGATATGTGATATACTCATGTAAATCCAATTTGTCTTCAAATGATCCACATAATCGTACCAATAATTAACTGTCATTATGAAATGGATAAAAAAATGACTTTTTGGGAAAGTTGTGGGGTGTCGGTTTTACCCGCAATTCCCCTACAACTTCAGTCGGGTACGTTGCCAAAACGTTGCCAGATGTATAACCTTTCCAACGAATGCTTGTTTATCAAAATCAGTGCAAAAATACCATCGTGCGAACCTGAGCTACTAGTCCTCGCTCTACTTGTCCCCGCTCTAATCTATAAAAATCAAACGCTATTGAAAATCGATCATGTTAAAATCAAATGGAAAACATTTTTCAAAATTGTCCTGCTTCTCTTCGAAAGTATTATTCTCGTTATTGATCATATCAAGTTTTTATCTCCACTCTACGCATTCTCAAATCAATAGCATTTTCAGCAAATATGCAAATTCACGTAATTTTTCGGTGAGCAGTTTTATATTTCATAGGCATTCAATCTATTCCAACTTCGCTTCCGTTTCGAAAAATTGTCCTTAATCCATATTTCGGTACATCCATTCAAAAGTGAGCTCAACATGATTGGAATTCTGAGGATTATGATTAGTTTCAGAAATCCGAAATCAGTTTCCATTGGAGTGTTTTTGCATGTTTTTGTTGATATTGATATGATTTAGACAACTATGGGATCCTGACTAAGAGATCAGCTACAAGATCCCATTCCCACAATTTTCCAAAAGCACTCGCAATGCTTAAAACAATAGGTTCTCAATGTACTGATCAGACACTTATTATTCTAATTTTAAAGTATATTATTCAACATCAAAATATTTTTTTTTCAACCCAATTAATTTTGGTTTAGGTGGTTTTCCAACTCCAAAAACTCTTTCTTGGCTACGCCATTGATTACTGTTGAAAATAGTTTATAGCAAAGTGGCATTCTGCGACAAACAAAATAAACGATGTGGCTTTACAGAATCGGATGGCAGAAGTTAATCGAAAGACCTGGTAATTTGGAACTAGTCAACCGGAAGTTTAGCCCAATATTTTTCTGGCATTTTATACTAAGTGAATAACAAACATAAAAGCAATTTACACGCATTCTTGTTTGACCTAATATTTATCGTATTGTTGAAACGCACCATTTGCTGCTAGTGGATTCAATTTAAATTGATTGCCTAAATTCCACAATACTTGGATTTTCGCCAGATTTCAAGTTTAAAATTTTGTTACAGAATTTTCTCAGAAGTCATGCTGCCCACAACAAGTCTGTAGTATATATTAGTAATAAAGTATATCCAATTAATGAATGAATGTTTGTATAATTTTTGATTGAGAAAACCAATCTGTTTTTATTTGCAGAAATGTGGAACATCTTTTGGATACCAACTTCAACGTCAAACATAAATAGATAAATAAGTCAGTAAATACTATATCTTCGCACCAGTAAATGAGGCTAAATATCAGAAAACCAACACCGCCGTTTCTCTGAGTGTCGATCGATCATTGAACGCGATCTTTTTTGGTTCGCTTCACCCACACTAACACCGCCATTCACTGACATTTCATTTTTCTACGCTACACTTGTACACCACCATTCACTGCGATCAGTCCATTCCCAGTTGTTGTGTTGTCGAGATGTAATACGGCCGCTTTCTATCTCTTTCGCTCGCTGTTTGCTAACCCACATTGCCCAATAGTAGTTACCTTTGTTCACAAACAAACAAAAAAACGTTCCCATATTGCAAAACCCAGCATCAAATGTGGTGTCGCTGAGCTTTCAAAATCAGATCAACGATCATGGAACCGATTCCAGAGTCGCAGGATGTGAGCTTACGCAACCGAAAGGCTCACAAGAAAGGTAAAACATCATCCACGGAAGAGGTACGATATGCGGAAGACAAATTGGCCGAAATTGATGAAAAATCGTTGAAAAACAACATCAAAAGACTTGAACCGATAAGCGAGGAACCTGAAAAGCCAAAATCACAGGTTGGCGACGACAATCGCGATAACGATGGCGAGTTTATGATTCGAGTTCAATTGGATGGCGCTTCCGTGGTTCTTTTCCTGGTCTCGCTAGTGACACGGTTCTATCGGTTAACCCACCCCAGTGGAGTCGTGTGAGTGTTTGCTTTCAACAATAGCATTTTGACCTTTTGATTATCAACTGTTGCGGTATATCGTTCATAGATTCGACGAGATCCACTATGGCCGCTTCGCCTCCCTATACCTGCGGAACACATTCTACTTCGATCAACATCCACCGCTGGGCAAGATGCTGATAGCCGGAGCTGCCAGTGCCGTTGGATACAGTGGGAAGTTTGAATTTCCCAAAATTGGTAGCGAATACGATGCGGTAAGTTTACTTTCATAATGTCACGCTTCGTAATCGAGTAAACGTGTTTGAGAATCAAACGACATTAGGACAGTGTTGGCCGAAAACTTGTTTTCGGCGGTAGATCTCTGAGGCGTCTTCCGAAGAGAGACCCGCTCAAATAGTTGAATCGCGATCGGTTTGTGTCTCTTACGCACATGCTAAACGGGGCAAATATTAATCTCGTGCAGAGACGGGCACGATAAATGCAGCAAGTTTGTCGGTGAAAGATAAATTTACACTTCACGAGTGCGATTAGTGGTTTGAAAAACAGTTGCTCGCCTCGACATTTACTGGGCGGTGAATTAGGCGTTGCATTGCAAAAATCACACGCCATTTCAAACGAAGAATATTGGACCTATTTTACATCACTAATGGGCGATAATTTAATTGGCGGGATATTTTGAGTTCCGTTTGCTTTATGCTGCATTTTCAACATCGTATTCAAAGAAGATGTTATGCAACTTTTTGTGCGTTGTGTCTGTCACGATACGGTTTCGGATGATAACGTTAGGATCTTCCGTGCGCATTGTACCTTTCATAACTGTTTACGATTGAATTATGTATGCATATTGGGGAGGATAAATCTGTTATCTGAAATGTGAGATGCGGTGGGACAAAAGTGTTCGTTTAAAGGAAGATAACACGGATGTCAACTCCAATTTCGCTGCGTAATTATAGTCTTCTGCTTTGACAGATTTTAAAGACGATTCTTAGCCTACAGGAATTAACTGCAAGGTTAATTCTTGATCCTACCGACACTAAAAATTCTTCCAAGCCAGAGATCAAATTTTAAGTAGATTGAATTATTTACAATAGTATCAGTATATCTAGTTTTGCAAAATCAATATGAACCCGGTGAAAAACTCATTAGTATTCTTATATTTGTTCTTGATGTTTGTTGATAATAAAACTTCAAGCAAAAATTCTATGAGGTTTATGACCCCAGCCGCTGAGTTATTTCACACAGACAATTACTGCAATAGACAAGCAGGTGTGAAACTGCTTTGTTTATCAAATAGGTACGGTTTTTGTGGCAACCAGCGAGATCTTAAAGCCGATTCTCAGATTGAAATTTGTGTACAGGTAGTCAGTAAATTTCTTTCCCACCAAGGAAGAAACTCTATACATCTCAAAAGATTAGAATTATGCCATCTGCTATTTTCGTGCATGTACTATTTGATTCTCGTCCCTTTGCCATAGCGGAAACCAAATTGTGTATCTAATAGAAAATCATTCGTTTCCACACAGTTGTCGAGGCGAAACAGGATCATTTTCTCGAATAACTTCCGTATACAGGATAACATTCCAATCGGCCGGTCCGAGTTGTAATCGGAGGATGATTTTCCTTGTTTTTAGGTGGCGATGACACTCACTCGTTTCCAATCGAGTGGGACCATGTTACACTGAAGAAACTTGTTAAATGAATTCTACAAACGAACAAGTGAGAAAACCTTCTTGGCAAAATATTCATCGGCTTGAATATTCCACGCGTTTGTTAGTACTGTTTTTCTTGCTAACCCGTTAACGAAACGACGCCAATAATCGTGTTTTTTGTCTTCATCAAGCTCTTCATTTATAATTCTAACTACGCGTATTTTTCAAGTGTTCGACGTGCCTACTTTTGAAAACTCCTTATACGCGGAGCACTTTTTCGCGTACACTTTTGAGCAAACTTTGATCCAACATGAATTGGTCGAACCGTCGCGGATACTCGCACCCGGTACTCGTTTAGTCAGAGCTTGATTCTCGGCGTCGAGAATCAAGTCAGCCACAAAAACTTGTACTCTTCCTCCTAAGGAAGCTCTTGTTTTGGTTCGATAAATTGGGATATGCTAGAATTAGCTGCGGTGCTGGTAGAACTCCGTGATATTATGAAGCGTTGTTAAACTTGACAAGCGCCGACTTTAATGCGAGAAAAGGTTAGTTCGATTGAAAGAATGGCACTTTTTATCCCAAAAAGTACTCCTCCATAGGAATCTCATCGATCGAAGCGAATAATTTTGAAATCGAGGAAGTTCAACCCTGTATCTAAACTAAGTTAGGAGGCCGGAATCCACTAGGAGGCTGATATCAGTATATTATCTTCCTACGGACAAAAACCAGCCTAAAGGCCGTGTGGCATCAGGTAGGTTGAAATATCTCAACTAAGAATTGATCCACTGGGTTCCTGCTCCCATGTCGTAAAAGGCAACTTAAAACAGGAGTCCTCAAGTCAAGGTTTCTCCGTGCCGAGGACTGAATGGCTGGCAGGACTAAAATATGCCAGTCGGGCACGGGGGGTTGTGGGTCTTACCCTCGGTGTGTTACGCGAATTTCTGACACAGTGGACGTTTGTTTTTTCGCAAATCGTGGGATTCAAATGATGTTCGTGTCCCTAATACCCATTTCGAGTTTCGCTATATGCGATTATAAGCCAACGTGTATGGTATCATCTAGTTGCTGTACAACAAGTGCTGATGATGAAATATGTAGTGCTATAATCGAGTATGGTTAGAGTAACACAAATTAGTCTTCAGCATAAACGAACAGCAACTATGAATCTATCCCGCCTTGTGCAGGGAGGATAGTCTTCTATAGCTTTGGTTCGTATTTCCACAAAGGAAACTTCTATGTTGGAAAGCTATTTAATTCCTTTAATTTAATTTAATTCTTCGTAGCTGCCTGGTGACGCATGTCTTATATCCGACCTCACAACTCGCGATAATTGTGCTCTCATAGTCGATATGACTGTCGATAACTTAAACATTATTGGTTCATTATGCGGCAAATATGCCGAATAATAGACGTATTCATGATTTCAAAAGGGTTGTATCATACTGTGACAGAAATGGGTTTCCTCTCAAAATCGGTAGTGATGTAAATGTCCACCACATAATTTGAGGCAGCTCAGCTATCAATTTGAGAGGCACTGAATTGATGGAGTACTTATGCAGTACAAATCTGCACATACTTAATGTAGGAAATCGCCCAACATTTGCACGAGCTGGCAGAGAAGGTGTTAGATGTAGCTCTCTGCTCGGACAGTATTACGGATGAGTTTGCAAACTGACTCGTACCAAACGAATTCAAACCGTCGTTATCTGATCATAAATACATCCTCTTCGATCATTTAAACGTCTTGCTAGAGATCATCCCATATCGTAATCCAAAATCTACGAACTGGGACCTCTACGAAGAGGGCTTGACGGCTAGGTTTCATGGGTATCGTCCGACGATTGAATCTCCAAGTGACTTGGATGAAACCGGGAATAAAACAAACTGACTCCGAGCAGCAGCATACCAAGAGGCTTGTCCGCTTCGAGATATGCGTGCTTCTAGAGGGACATTTTGGTGGAATACAGAATTTGTTCGACTCTAAAAATTATGTAGAAGAGCTTGAAATCGCAGGCGCAGGGACGGGTTGGAGGCATTTAAGTTGGCTCGCAAAGCATACAGAAATGAGCTACGATCCTCTGAGCGAAGTGGTTGGAAAAAACTTTGCACAAATGTTTCAAGTCTCAACGAGACTAGTAGATTAAATAAGTTTTTTTTTCGAATCAGAAGGACTTTATCAGGAATCAGTGTTGATGAAAACGCCAACACCCTTGAAGAGATATTGTCATTCAAATTCGGCTTAAACCGATTTATGTTTATAAACCTTCGCCGACACTTTTTGGAAGCCATAGTTCAGTTTATAACCCTTTTTCAGCAGAAATTTCAGAGAGCGGTCGTCCATACTGCACAAATACTGCTATATTTCCTCTGTAATCGACTTAGTTCTCAGAACTCCCCAACAAACTGCCCGCGAATCAGGATTATAGAAATCTAGTCGCATCAAAACATCAGAACTCTTCAAACATTACTTGGGATTCCACGTAATGTAAAAGAGAACCTCATTCTGATGAAGACTATAAAGCGGAAGTTCCCTGCCCTCCCACTTATCTCCTTCAATTTCTGTTTCAACCAGATACAGTTTTGTTCGTTATTTGGAGAGAATCAAACAATTAACTTTAAGCAAACCCACTGAAACTGGGAATGTAAGAGTTAGAAGGGATTGAAAAGAGACACCCGTGAATATCTTTCAATAGAACATCCTTCAGCGCAATTGAATAGTGACCTTGACCTTTCTCCAGCCTTGCTTGCACTCGATAAATATTGTGCTTCGAAGGCTCTATACACTGAGCTGAAGCATTGTTGAAGAGAGCACCTCTGCGATTGTGCTTCTTTTCTTTGATGTTGATCAATTTTGCCCCATTTTTAAGGAATTAGAAAGAGCACGCTTCTCGCAACTGTCAGTATTCACACCAGATGTTGGGGGAAGTGAGTCAATTTTCGATTAACCGAAAATCCGAAAAGGATCTACACGCATCAATGGTTTAATAAAAAGGAGTGGTAATTTACATTCTAGCATATCCACACAATTAATCCAATTTTTTACTACAACTTATTCAAAATTGAATTAGTACACAGTAGAACCGCAAGAGGTTGCTACATCTAGACGATTAAGTGGTCAAAGACGATGTACTTAAGATCAGATAACGACGGTTCATTCCAGTTTGCCAACTCATGCATAATACCGTCAGAGCAGAGAGTTGCATCTAACACCTCTTCTCTGCCAGATCATGCAAATGAGTAATTTCTTACATTAACCCCTTCATGTCCCTGTATGTTTGTGGACAACAACGTTTTCAAACATCTATAACTTTTGATTGAGGCAAGATTTACTCACAAAATCCAGTAAGGCTAATAAATGTGACTATTGCCTTTTGTTTGAGTATTAAAAAGTTACGAGGATCAGCTCCCGAATTGAAGTTATTGCAATTAGTCTGATTGGATTCTGATTGAGCAGTTGACGACGGGAAATGAATTTTTCATATATCTTCGTTATGTTGCAATATTATTGTAAACTGATTAAACTTTAATTAAACACTTTAAACCGTTGTCTTCCGTTTTAATTCCACTATGATGAACAAAATGCAAAATTGCACTTTTCTGTTACAGATACGTATTTCGGCTACGACTTGCAGCCTTCTTCAGTGTATTGTATCAGAATTTTCTGATACAATACACTGAAGAAGGCTGCAAGTCGTAGCCGAAATACGTATCTGTAACAGAAAAGTGCAATTTTGCATTTTGTTCATCATAGTGGAATTAAAACGGAAGACAACGGTTTAAAGTGTTTAATATAACATTCCACTAAGTCGCTCAAAACAGTGCTTTTGTTAAAGTGTGATTAAACTTATCCATTTAGAGAGCCTTTGGCTACGTTTTCCACGCAAGTGGACTATTGTAAATATTGTAAAAGAATTGTATTGAGCATTGAAAGGTAAAAATTGAACAGCTTGTAGCACTGCGAGGGAAGCACTTATCTTTATGAAAAAAGGCTTTTCATGTTTCTTGACTCCACCGTTTTCAAGGAAAAATAGTTTTGAAACCCTACATTCACAAGAAAAAAAGTTGGGCACGAAAGAAGTATATGCAAGTATTTGCAAATTTGTGCTACTTAACCATCAATTGATATCTGAGCTGCCCCAAATTATGTGGTGGGAATTTGCATCACCGCCGATTATGAGTGGAAACCCATTTCTGCTACAGTGTGATACAACCCTTATAAAATCATCAAAAGGTGATGGTTCATTATGCGGCAAATATGCCGAACAATACACGTATTTCCTGTTTTTATTAGCAATAGTCATATTGTCTGTGACAGCACAAATATCACGCATTGCGAGGTCGGATAGAAGATATGCGTTCACAAGTTTACATGCACGAGGCATTTGACGTGGAGTCGTCATGCCATTTTTGTTAAAAGCTACGAAGACGGAGTTAAGTAGCTTCCCAGCATAGAAGTTTCCTCAATGGAAATACGGTTCTTGAATCAAAGCTATGGAAGCTTTACCTCCTTGCAAAAGGTGGGATAGATTCATAGTTGCTGTACGTTTATAGTGAAGATTAATTTTTGCTACTCTAACCATAGTTGATCAGAGCTTTAAACTTTTCATCACCATCAGCCACTAGAAGACACCAAACACGTTGGCTTATAATCGCCTATAGCGAACCCCGAAATGGGTACAAGGGACATGACCCTTATTTGAATTCCACGATTTGTAAAAAAACAAAAGTTTACTGTGTCAGAGATTCGTCTAAACTGCAAGGGTAAGCCGCATGAGTTCCGTGCACGATTGGTATATTTTGCTCCCGCAAGCCATTCAGTCCTCGGCACGGAAAAAACACCTTGACTTGAGGACCCTTGTTTTCAGTCGCCTATTACAACATGGAAGCAGGAACCCAGTGGATCGATTCTTAACGGAGATACTCCAACCCACCGGATGTCACACCGTATCTAGGCTGGTTTAGACCGGAAAAAGATAATGGACTGTTCTCAATCTCCATAGCCGGCCCGAGGCTGGATGTCAGCGCATCCAAGCTTGTCTGTGGCCACATACTTAATGGTGAATTAGTAGAAGGACAACGTAAGAGCATTGTAGATAGTTTTTGGTGTGCGCTGCGAAGCCCTGATTTGAGCCTAAGAGGCACAAGAGCGGACACTTGCTTATTACAAATAAGATGACAAGTTCTAGGTCGATCTGGTTGTAGTTGCGTTTGGCGGCTAGTGCTGTTGAGGTATGCTACACGATCTTTGCTGATCCATCTAGAAAGCAATCGCTGATGGTCGCACCGAGATCAATCGATGGCCCATAGGCGGAGACAATAATCCCCGAAACGGATTATAAACCGTTAGAAGTAGATCAAATGAGAGCATACCCTAGAATATATTGAATGCACTTGGCATCTTCCGAACATCCGTAGTTCCGAACAAGGTAGTTAAGGTAATGCCAGTGTTCTCCCGTGGCTTTCGTCATTGTTGCCGCAGGTTGGTGCCCACTTTTTGCCGGAACGCTCCAGGTGCGGTTTCAATCTGGGTGCCAAGCAGTTGACCTTATAGATGCCGCTGTGAGTGCTAATCGACAGAACTAAGCTCGACCAATTGTCGATCTCCGGCTGTAGGTCGTCATTGTTGTGGAGTGACGAGCCCATTAGAAAAGGCCTGTGGTTGAGTAAAACCGTTTTCACTGTTTCATTTGGCCCAACATCCTAATTTGTCAAATGTCTCAGCCCACTCGTGCTAAACTCTTATGGCGCTTTTGCTTGACCCCGAAGCTGAGTCAGGTTCTAACCCCAACCGCTGTCAGTTCAAACCTTTTGACAGCAGTTATGGTTAGAACCTGCCTTAGTTCCGCTTCAAACAAAAACGACATTAGTATAAGAATTTAGAATTCACCTGTCATTATTTAGAGATAAAAAGGTATTGCATCAATCTACAATAAATGCGTCTGAGTTTACATAAATTTGAAGATGAAACTTTTTTCAGTGATATCTTTTGCTATATTATTTCCTAAGAAAAAAATTGGGTTGAAACCATTTAATGCAAAAAGGGTTTAAAATTCATAATATTGGTATTTGCGTTTCGACGTCCCATCAGTATCTGACAAACTGATAGGGTTACCAAATATTTCGAATAAATTTAAAATAAACATAATATATTGTTCAGCAGACATCAGATCTTCGGCTTTTGCTAATATTTTACACTTACTTCCGAAAACATGGATTTTAAACAAATTCCCAAATGGGAAAATTTTGGACGATACCAAATTTTTTTTGCATAAGGACACATACCTTACATAAAGTACGGTTTTTGTTTTAGTGTTTCGGATTCTCCTCGTCAGTAACTAGCACCAACTGGGTGTCTAGTTAGACGATGTATCTAAGCTAGTACCCAAATTAGCACTAGTTAGACACTAAAATCCAAAAAGTCACACGTCTTGCGTGAACACTAAACAACTGGCTTATACCGAGTGATGTCTCAGGCGTTTGGGTCTTCAAACCATAAGACAGTTTCGGTTCATATTCTTCGTCGGCAAACAGAACTTCTGTGCTTACTATCGAGACATCACTCGGTATAAGCCAGTTGTTTAGTGTTCACGCAAGACGTGTGACTTTTTGGATTTTAGTGTCTAACTAGTGCTAATTTGGGTACTAGCTTAGATACATCGTCTAACTAGACACCCAGTTGGTGCTAGTTACTGAGGAGGAGAATCCGAAACACTAAAACAAAAACCGTACTTTATGGATTTTAAAACTTTCATTTATTTTTACAGAGCGTCCCGGTCTTTGCTTTACGCTTCATCCCCGCACTATGCGGTAGCTTGCTTGGTCCAGTAGTGTACAGCATCCTACGACAGATCCGACTTAGTCAGCGAATGTGTATCATTGGAGGACTTCTCATCATTTTCGGTAACTTCCTACTACAAAACAAACAGAAAATATAAACATAACTAACCTAACCGTTTCTACCTTCAGACAATGCCCTGCTGACCCACTCCCGGTTTATCCTCATGGAACCGATGCTGCTGCTCTTCTCCAGTGTCGGCATACTGTTCGTTTTCAAATTCCTCAACAGCAACCCGTTCAGCGCCCGCTGGTGGTCATTCGGTGCCCTGGCAGCACTCTCGCTAACGGCCGGCGTTTGTGTGAAATACATCGGATTCTACAGCTATTTCCTTGCCTGCTACATCATCGGTCGCCATGTTTGGATGCAGCTCCCCGATCGTTCTCAGTCCAATCTCTATCTTATCATCAAAACTGTCGTAAAAGCTGCCCTCTTCATTACGATCTCAGTAGGCCTCTACCTGGGCTGCTTCTATCTCCATCTGAACAGTCTGTACAAAGCGGGTCCCCACGATAGTGTGATGACCAGCGCCTTCCAGGCGTCACTGGAAGGCGGCCTAGCGTCAATTACCAAAGGTCAACCTTTGCGAATACAGCACGGCTCGCAGATTACCTTGAAACACACGCATGGTCGAGTCTGTTGGTTACACTCACATGCCCACGTCTATCCAATCAAGTACAAAGATGGTCGAGGATCAAGTCATCAGCAGCAGGTGACTTGCTACGGGTTCAAAGATGTGAACAATTGGTGGATTGTGAAGCGACCGGGCAAAGAAAATATAGCCATTGAAGATGAGCCGGATTACATAGAACACGGAGATGTTGTTCAGTTGGTTCATGGTGTGACGAGCCGGGCCTTGAACAGCCATGACGTGGCATCACCGATGACTCCATTGAGCCAGGAGGTGTCCTGCTACATCGATTATAACATATCGATGCCGGCTAATCTGCTGTGGAAGGTTCAGATCATTAACGCCAAAGACTCAAACAATAAATGGAATGCGATCACTTCTCAGGTGCGATTGGTTCACGTCGATACGTCCGCTGCATTAAAGTATACAGGAGAACAGCTGGGCGACTGGGGTTTTAATCAGTTTGAAATCGCAGCCGATAAAAGGCAGTTCACCATTGACACCATTTGGAACGTCGAAGAACATCGCTACACCCAGGATAAGGACAAGAAGGATGTGCTGGCAAAGCTACTGACGACCGAGATGATTCCTACTGAGCCAACGAGATTATCGTTCTGGGAAAAGTTTTCCGAGCTACAGCTGAAGATGCTGTTCCATGCGGAAAAGCTGGAAGGTCACATGTACTCCTCGGAACCGTTCGAGTGGCCTTTGATGGATAAAGGCATTGCCTACTGGGTCGATGGCGCATCCAATGCCCAGATTCATCTTTTAGGTAACCTAGTGACCTGGTACTCGGCAACGCTTGCCATCGTCGCGTACGTTGGTTTGCTAGTATTCTACTTGATCCGACGTCGCCGGCAGTTCTTCGATCTTGAGGATGACGAATGGCAGAAGTTTCGCTTTGGTGGTGAGATCTTCCTAGCCGGGTACTTCATTCATTATTTGCCATATTTCTTCATGGAGCGAACGTTGTTTTTATACAACTATCTTCCTGCATTAGTCTACAAAATCCTGTTGCTATGCTTCGTGTTGGAACACGTTCAGTTAATGATCAAAAAGTTTATCAGAGTGCAACTCGTGTCGTTGATTTTCTCTACACTTCTCGCTATCTGGACTGGTGGCGTGCTATACTTCTACTCTAAGTATAGTGTTCTTAGCTACGGAACAACAGAACTCAGTGCTGATGATGTTCTAAAATTACGACTAAAGGATACATGGGATCTAATTGTTCACAAACCTTAAGGTGATTGAAATAGTTTGATCAAATATGTTGTTTTCAATTACATAGAATACTCTTTATTAAATACTCTAAATTTCACGCTTAGCGTTTAAATATGTTGAGATGTAATAAAATTACTAATTTTACATACAAAATTATTTTTATTTCCTTCACTTATATTATTAAGGCTGGGCTTTCCTTTTTCAATCCCTCAGGAGCAGAACCAAACAATCGACGAAATTTCCCATATATTTTCACCAATCGATTTTGGCTAGATCAAAGACATTATTTCCTTCTCCACCAAACTAAAGGGTCGTTCCTTTTTAGTTAGTAAGTTATATGAGTTCGATTCTTTTTCAATGTTCTAGTTATTTTCCATGAGCCTATTTCCGCTATCAAACCAAAGACCGACACCAGAGAGGTGACTCCACTGTCTTGACTAGATATCGACCAATCACAACTCATGGACCGGGGACCAACGGCTTTACTTCCTTTCCGAAGGAAGACTTGGCCACAGATTTTTTCACCTCAGAAAAATTTCAACGACCTCGGCTGGGATTGAACCCAGACCAACTGGGATGGGTGGCGGTCACGCTTACCACTCAACCATTGGCACCGTCTATGTTTGGATCATAGGCGGCTCCAGCCGGCTAGCAAAGGGGGGGGGCACATCTTTCTGACAAAAAAGTTTCGAATTTTGGAAATTTATTTCTTACACGATTCGTATTTAAAGATATACAAATAATTAGACGAATCACATCATCCTTGAATGCTAGTGATTCTTTTTGCTCTACTAATCGTCAGGGAATCCATTTCGCTATTAATTTTGTTAACCTAAACAACACGTGGTAAAAGTTTTTGTTTTCCAGATAGTCAAGCCCAATTTTACGTAATCGATCAGGATACAATGGCTGCAGGGTTTCACTATAGCAGGTCTGTTAGAATTTACAGAAAAACGAAATATTTTAATATTAGCTTAAATTTTAAAAGTTTAATTTCATCCTATTTTTTATTCAGTTCGGCTAATTTCAGCCTATGATTGACATATAAGATATCATCGTTTGTACTCATTTTTTTTATTTTTTTACATTTTAACGACATTGAATTAGCTAGAGATTACTGGGTAGGGAAAGTTATGAAAATTATAGCCATAGTACTCAAGTGAGAGCAAGGATGTGAAGTAAACAGATCGGAAAACTAGAAGTGGCAGGGTCATTAGAACAGGCTTAATATCGCACGAGCATAGTTTTTGTCTTCTGCTAAAGCTTAGGCAGCATAACTACGAATCACCCGAGTTCACTAGCATGTGTCCTGGTATAGACAGACATCTTTACCGTGACATTTTCTTGCGCTTTTTTGTTGATTTATTTTTCCTTGGCAAAATATCAAATTTAATACTTGCTTTATTATCAATAAGACATTTCAGCATCTCAATGAATTTTTAACTTTCTTTTACTGATTATACAAATAGAAATTCAGTTTGATGTTATGGGCAATTTTCCTGACCAACATAGTCCCAGCATTCATATTGGAGCTAGTGTTTTGAAAATAACCACAGAAACCGAAATCAGGGACGAATTAGCACAAGTCCTAGAAAAAGTGTTGATTCAACCACATTCCTTAAAAGTCAGTCTATTGAGAAGCGTCGTTCTTCACTCGTTGACCATAATTGATTAAAATTTAATATCTTAATGCAGCCTTTGAAGGGTTAGAGTAACTTGGCCAATCTCAGTTCAAATGCCTATAGGTTTCACACAAGGAAGTCACTTAGGACAATTGATTTTTGGTTTATTCGTTAAAAATCTATGCCGAAAAAACTGAACACTGAACTGTGCGGATAATCCATCTACGAGAAGGCTATAAATGTCACCGGGCAAATAAACAACTTAACTGTAGCCCCAAACAACACGAACTGACCAGAACCCGGGCCCGTTAGCTGTATGATGGATGTGTCTTGATCGAAGATGAAATTTATGCGAAAACCTATTTCAAATAAATCCAGCGCTCGCATTTTATAAGGCTGCTCACGGTTTCTAGCAGATAAAAAATAGTTCTCGAAACAAATGGTTTAACAAGGGAACTGTTCTTGTGGCAAGAAAATCAGCCTCAGCAGTTCCATGATGGCCAAATCTAGCCAGCTGTCATAACAGCAAGGACTTGTTTCAATGGTCGACAATGGGGTCCAGTTGTGTGTTTTTTTACTTCGTGGTAAAGCTCTTACACTGACCCAGGACTCGGTTAATAGTTAGACCATACCACCGATTTCGTCCATTGTGTGCCAGAGTGAGGGACTCTGAACAAAAAAAATAACTCTGAACCCTACTCCTCAATCTTCACATTTGCCTGATCCCCCCGAATTGACTACTTCGGGGGGAGGCTGTGCTCATACACTTCACTTGATTTCAGGTCTAGTTGGTCGTGCTAGTTCGCTGGTCTCATAAATACCATATCAGTCCTGCACGGCATGATAGTATTCATGCGCTCTTCTTTGCGTTAATCAGTTCCCAGACGAAAGAATGACTCCCACAACCGTTGACGGACGCGTTATTCTTGCTTCGAGACAGTCCGACTGAATGCCGATGTCTGTCCGGCGATTCTGGGTGAAGGATTGCGTCCGGTTCGCTGGTGCCCCGACGATTCAAGCCGGCGATTCGCTGCGGACTACTCAGAATAGTCCCCGACGGTGGATCTTTCCTTCTCCGACGAAGAGTTCCCCGGCAGTGGAAGATTGTTCGAAACCGATGCTACCCGCGCATTTGACGAGGTCGGACCTGCTATTCTGGGTGGAGGGTTGATTTCCAGTTCTCAGACGCACCGCCGACCTTTTGCCGGTGCTACTTCACGATCTACTCGAGCTAATCCCTGGCGGTGGGCCTCCGACGGAAAAAATTCCCGACGACGAAAATCCTCTCGAAACCGTTATCTCGATGCTGGTCGGTTAGGTACCAAGGTTAGTCCTGCGATTCCGGGGGAGGATGACTACCAGTTTTCTTTTGCCCCGACAATCTTTCGTCGACGATCCGTGCGCTCAGTCTAGTCCCCAGTGGTGGATTTAGCCTATTCCGGTCGCACCTGCTGGTCTACCTTCTCTCTCTTCAGCAGACTGACTTGTCGAGTGCCAAGGTCGGTCCGGCGATTCCGGTTGAAGTATAACTTTCGGTTCATCGGTGCCTCGACGACCCAAGGTCGTATACTGCTGCGTTGCTGGTCGTTGCTCCTCTCGCCAGCTTCGTTGTAACGCTGACATGATCTGAATAACTGTTCTATTCTTCGCGTCCCTCTTTTCTTTGTCCACGCACACATTCTGTGGACAATATGGTTCATGTGGACGTTCACTTTACCATGCGCTCTGTTCATCCACATCGACAGGCATTAGTCGACCGTTTACTGCATTATCACACCGAAGTTGCCACTTGCTTAAGGTATCAGGTCGGGCTTGTTTACTTCTTCGAATAGAAGGTTTATGGGAATCGTTCCAGCTATCACGTAGGCTGCCTCTGACGAGATAGTTTGATACGCGCTAAACACCCGCATGGCCATCAGCCTGAACGTGCTGTTCAGCCGAGATGTATTCTCTTCGTCTGCAGTGCCGTTACCCATGCAGGTCCTGCCAGTAGTCGCTTTTTACTGCTGACCGCCCAATTGTTGGGCATGATCCGAGATAGTGCCGAGATCACTTTTACGGCCCTTCCGCATACGTTGGTCGATGTGGCTATTAAAGCTAAGCCGGTCGTCTATCATTACTCCCAGTTATCTAACTTCCTGCGTAGAGTTTATGATACACTCTCCGACCGAATCCTGCTACACTGCCTTAAGGTTACTTATCAACACCATCTCGGTTTTGTGGTGATCTAACGTCAGCTACTTCTACAACATCTATCGCCTCCGTTGCGAGTACTTCTACTTCCTCTAGTGATTTGCCGATCACTTAGAGCATCACGTCGTCCGCAAAACCGACAATCTTCGCGGCCCTGGGGAAGCTCAACTTCAGCACGCCGTTGTACATAGCATTCCAAAAAGTTGGCCAGAGTATTGAACACTGTGAACGCCCGCTGTTTTGATTACACTTCTTTTTCCGGCATCAGTTTCGTAGATCAATTGCCGGTTCTGAAAGTAACTCCTCAGAATCCTACAGAGGTACTCGAGAACTCTCAGTCTGTGCAGCGAATCAGCGAAGCACTGTTAAAGAAGTTTTCTACGTCCAGTGTAACCACTGTTTATTTACACTGCGTAATTCTACTGATGAGTGTGTTATTTAACTTCAGTTATCAACGGATAGATTTCTGGAGGCGATGGCATTTTGAGTTTTAACTCTACGTTAGTAATATTCTATAGAATAGTGACGAACGTGAAACGGGACTCAACGTCCTATAGATGGACAATAACGAACCCGTCGGGATTCCCGGATTTTTGTTACCGGTATTACCGATACCACAACCAAATTTAATTGTCTTTTACTTGGATAAAAAAGTGTTATAAAGAACAAAACAATCTGATCACCTTGTTGATCACTTCTAGAATATTAGCATGTTGAAGTAGGAAAATACAAATATCTTTTTACCAAAACAGTTTCTGGTCGAATAGGGGGGAGGGACGTGCCCCCCCCCCGTGCCCCTTCCTGGAGCCGCCAGTGGTTTGGATTAATAATATTATTTATTTATTATATCTGGGGAAATGCAAAGAAGAGCTAATTTCGGACACCTCACGACTCAAAAGTTCGAAAGAAAGAAAAAATGAAATGCGATGCTTTTTTTATTTCTGTCTAAATTCAGAAAACTGCATCTCATCGTTATGAAACCATTTGATGTCACAACCCCGAGACAAATATTCCGGAACAGATTCACGTAAATCATCAGATAGTCTCGTAACGATAACAAACAGACAATTAGCAGAATTCTATTGAAATTCACAAATATTATCGTTATAGTGAAGCATGCCGTCCAGCAGAATCCAAGAGTTTCTGCTTTTGTCATTAGCATTTTAATTTTGCGAATGCCCGAAAACCCTGTCGGTCAGTCGAAGGTGTTTTTTAGACGCGTGAGGTAAAATATGCATGACAACCCAGTTTTCTGCTCCTATAATTAGAAACCCAAATCTACAATTTTTCAAAATAATTTTGGGTTCTAGAAATACTTTCTTCAGATATTCCTGAACAACTAAAACTAAAAATTTTGAAGCAGAATGAGAAAGGATTTTAAAATTTGGAGCATAATCCCGATCAGAATGAAATAACAAGATTATAACAGATTGCAATTTTCGTATCATATTGTGTTATAAATATGGTCTCGATAGTAGTTGAAAAAAAAATTGAAATTTTTAACAAGTAACAACGCGAGATATAGTTTTGAAATCTTTTTGTTACGTGTTTCTGATCAAGATAAGTAGCCATACAATCTACCAGTGACAAAAATATAAATATTGACAGTCTACGTGGAGATACAAGTTTATGTCTGCATTGCAACTATTAGGTTAGAGTCAGTAAAGTCTCAACTTTAGAACTAATAGAGTTATTAAGTTCCCAAATATCACATACTAATGGGTGGTCTATAGATACCAGCTTGTAATTTTCCCGATAACTTCCTTTAAATCAACATTTCCGCAAATTTTATGCTTTTTGCTGCATACTTATTGTCCAGCATGGCTCAGAATTTCGCCTTCCATTTTTTCACCTTATTCGTCAGAAAGGCTACTGTTTAGTAAGTATGCAATCATCATAAATACCCCCCGGCGAATACACTTTTTCATCCACAAACTTCCTATTAGAGTAACTGCAAAAATGTTGACGTAAACACAAACGCCTTTAGATTCGGTGCAGATATGCACCAATTTGGTACGGTTCTTCCAAGGCCGCAATCCGCTCACAGAGCCTTCGTAAGTGGAACATTGAACTTGGTTGTAGATATACGGTGGAATACGATCATTATTTCTATTTGAGTGCAGTTGGCAACGTCTGGTGACAATCTGTAATAATTCTTTTCGTCATCCACTTCGAATGAGTCAATTTTGACAAGCAGCTCCACTATTCGGACTTGATCAAACAGAAGATCTTAAAAAAATTGCTGAAGATGGTTTGCTCCACCGCAGTCCTGTTTTCGACAAATCGATAGTCTTTTTTTTTAACTTCCAAATTCTTAGGATAAAATTCAGAAGGACTTTCCCAACGAATCTTATCGCACCGGCAATCAAAACGGTGAACCGAGCATTCCAAATCGATTGTTATTGTCGGCGGAACTAACAACCATAGCAAAGCGAAATAGCTTATTTAACATTATTTCTCATGCAGTAAAGCCGGGCGTGAATGATTTCTAATCATTTGCCTATAATCATAATGATTTGAGTCCCAATGTAAGGCAGCCACCTCATTACGCTTTATTGGATGGTTTACATATAAACGATATCTACAATAACGTTCATGCAAGATGTGTGACATTTTTGCATTTTTGAGCCTTACTGGCGATAATTTGGTGTTGGTTTGGACTTATCTGACTAGCGTTCAATTGGTATTAGTTACTGACGTGGAGATTCCGATACATTAAAAAATCAAACTTTTATGTTGGCTATTGTGTCCTTAAGCACAAAGAAAATTTTGGTCCTGCCCAAAAACTTTCCCGTTTGGGAATATTTGAATCTCCAAAATTACAAAAAAAAAACTAAACTTTTTGAGCGACTTAGTGGAATGTCAGAAGAAGGTTAATAATTTATTGGTGTTTCCATATTATTTATTTTCAAAAATGTTTCGAAATTTGCAAACAACTCAACTTAGTTATGATGATTCAAACGAAACGCCGCGGAAAAACCTCCCCTACACCCGCTAAAGGTGACGCAGAGGGCCCACGGTTTGTATGGTGTTTAGTTATCATGGTTGCTGGCTTTGGGTTGTCGTGGTTGTTTGGTGTTTGTGAGCCGCAACTAAAATCCCCTACACTCGGTCCGAGTGAGGCGGAGGCCCGTGGGATTGTACAAATTAGATGGTCTGCAACTTGAGATTTTTAGCGCGTTAAATGTTCGTGTTCTTAATGCATTCGAGGAGCCTCGCATCTCATAAAAATGAGATTAGAGTTTCTTCGCTCACTGGATCGTTTGCTAGGATGTCCCTGATGGAGAGTGGGAGTCGGTGGAGGATACGGACGTTGGCGAATTCCGGACAGTTCACCAAGATGTGTTCCACAGTGAGCTTTGTTTGGCATATTGGGCACACGGGTGGATCGACCCTGGTGGTGGGTGATCTTTGTATAACCAGTTCGCAATCGGGAGAGAGCTCTCTGCTCCAGTCTTGTGGGGCTGTAAATCCAGCATGGTAGCTCCCCTTTAAACTCCTGGAGGTGACCGTATTGGTTCCTCCAGTGGGTAATGAAATTTTCTCTTGTTTTACTCCGAAATTCTGTGACTATATCCGAGGAGGGTACCAATTTGGTAAGCAGTTACACCGTACGTCTCCCGCGCGCTGCTAGTGCATCGGTTTCTTCATTTCCGTTGAACCCACAATGACCAGTAACCGAACGAATTGTAGTCAGCGAATCGCAGTAGTTCTCGATAGCCTGTATGTACGGGTGGCGGGATGTACCAGTTTCCAAGGCGGTGATTACCGACAGGGAGTCGGATAGTATCTGTTTGGTTCGCCAGCGACAGGCTAATCGCTACGGGTGCTGCTGAGAGTTCGGAACAGGTTGGAGTGAGGCGGAAGGCGAGACCTGTGCGTATCCCCCAGACTCCCACCCAACTCTGTCGACTAGCTTGGACGAATCTGTGAAGATCCGGGCGTGGTTTGTGAACCGATCTTTCATTAGCTGGTAGAACTTAGTCCGGCTACCTCTGGGGAGAGTCCAGCGCCAAGTGACCTAGATAAGCTGGTGTTCGAAGGTGAGGCGGCGATCCAGTGTGATGCCGAGGGCCTTCGGTGCCCGATGGAAGGAAATCAGTGTGCCATTTAGTTTAACTGGTCGACTAGTGGCAACATGGTGCGAATTACAGCAGTGGGCGATGGAGCACTTGGCAGCTGCCAGGTTAAACCCCACTGTTTCGGTCCACCGACTAACAGCGTTCACTGCAGCCTGCAACTTTATTCTAACTCGGGTCGGTAGCTTCCCTACTATAGGACAATGATGTCATCGGCGTAGACAAAAATACGGGCACCGCCTGGGAGGGCGGCGAAGAGCGAGTTCATGCTGACCACAAACAGTGAAACGGATCTTTGGGGGACTCCGTTTTCTTCAGTGAAGATTCTAGATTGCTGACCACCGATTCCTACACGAAATGTGCGGTCGCAGAAATAGTTCTGAAGCTGCCTAAGTTTCCGGTAACTCCCCAGTTGGCCAGCTGTCGAAGAACTTCCTCTCGGCTAACCGTGTTGTATGCTTTGGCGATGTCTAACATAGCGATGTCTGCGTGTTAGTCGTTGGCTACAGCTTGACGAAGTATCTCTCCAAAAGCACCAAGATGGGATCCAGTCCCCGCTGCTTTGCGAAAGGCAAACTGGCGTTGGTCCAGGTGGTGATTCTACTTTAAAAAAATCATGAGGCGTTTATTTACCATCTGTTCCATAACCTCCCCGAGACACGGAAGTAGACTTATGGGGCGGAAGTCGTTCAGGGTTCGGGGTCCTCCCCCTCCCTTGGGGATAATTAAGGCCATTTTCCATGATTATTATCAAGGTCTTAATTATTATCAAGGCCATTTTCCATGATATTGGAATAGGTTGGCCATCCCAGATAGGGTACAGACATTTCAGTAAAACTCTTTCCCGGCGGGTGGAGCGTGTCGCTATCCGACCTCATCGAGTCCAGCAGATTGTCCGTGGCCAGCGGCGAGGGCTGCTGTCAATTCTTGACCTGAGAATGTTCTGTTGTAGTTTTGCTCAGTGTCTGGTGGAAATGATATCTGGGTTCTACCTCGTTTCTGGAGGCATGCAAGGAAGGTTGGTGGGAGAACAGTGTCGGCGGATACAGTGCAGAAGTGTCTACCGAGTTCGTCAGGAATTTCCTGCGGGTCAGTCAAAGTGTCCCCGTTGACAACAGCTCTTTTCTTTTCCTACTACTTTTACTACTCATAAAAATAGCCCTAATTGATCCCCTAATCTGAATAAAATTCAATCAATCCCTCTATTCCTGGTTTTAATATGGTTTTATAATTGTTCACCTTAGTTAAAAATTAATTACTCCAATAATCTTCCTGCTAAAAAATTCTAAAGTGTATTAGTATAAAAAGTATCACTAAATGACCCCTGTTTATGTATACGATAACTGGAAAATTTGCTTGGTTTCATTATAAACAAATAATTATAATTCAATACGTAATCCCCTAGTTTTAAGAAATTCAAACTGCTTAAGCTAACGCTATAACGTGCCCTATCAAACAAACGAATTTGGCTACGTCGCTTTTCAGCTAATTTAACAGTTCTGGAGAGAAGTAAAATAGACCTTTCCCACATTGATCAGAATGAAATAACAAGATTATAACAGAACACATTTCTGTAACATATTGTGTTGCAAATTAGGTCTTGTTAATAGTTAAAACAACAGAAAATTATAACAAGTAACAATGCGAGATATAGTTTTGAAATATTTCTGTTATGTGTTTCTGATCGGGACTAGACCTATAACCCATACTAGGCCAATTTCAAAATTCATTCGATGTTTGATTTTTGAAGCACCGTTTTTTTAAGATTTAAGCACATTCAATTTTAAAAATTGTTTTGTTGAAATCAACTGTGCAAATATTAAAAAAAATATCGTCATTTCAATGTTATCCTCATTCTCATTACACCTCGAATCATGACCTTATATGTATTTGAGACAGAATTATCTATCGTTTGCCCCAATCAGAAGTACTGGATTAAAAAAAATGTGGCTTAAAACAAATTATCAGCTCTAAAACAATCTTTAAGTTGTCTGAAGATTACTTCAGTTTTAAATCAATACCGCAAAAGTTATGAGAATAAAATCGTTCTTCTGAAATACACCCAAAAACTTATGTATGACAGACGGAGCTTGCATGTTTTCAACAAGCTTTTCTAAAATCAACCGTTCTACAACTTTAGTAAAGGCACTATGATCAAAAAACTAATATGTTAATCTCTGTAAAATTAGAACCACCCCAACTGTTCTATAAACAAATGATGAGGCTCACAAACAACACAAAATCTCTCAAAGACATAACAAAGCTTAGTTTTAGTTAAAATTCCTGCCAAATTTACCATCGGGACCAATGTGCATTGAGGTAAGAAGGGTTCCTTTTCTTGGAAGACCTTTAAAAATAAATGCACAAGTTTCGTAAATATATTTTGTAATTGACTTAACTGATAAAATACTACGACAGATTTCGCAATAATTCTTGTTTTCATCAGTTGCTGATAGTTTGTGAGTATACGAAAAAAAATCTGTTCACAAATTTACGAAAAAACCTGTTTTAATCCACCTAGTGGTGCAATTGTGCCTTTCTCATTTATCCAAACCATGATTTCTTTGCTGTTTTTTTTTCTTTTTTATTGATGACTTAGAGTGAGTATATTCTTTTCCTTTTCTATATTGTAACGATATTTAATTAGCAAGGGACTGGAAGGTGTGGTTTGAGAATGAAGGGTGCGTTAGAAAGCCTTCATCTTATTCTAGTATACGGGGTGGATGAAGGGAATGCACGTGTGAGGGTGGTCCAGGGGGAGAGGGTGATGAAGGGAAAATGTGTAAGGGTAAGGGGAGGGGGCACGATGCTACATCCAACTGCATATTATATCCATTTGAGACTTGGTTTGAGAAAATCGGCTCAATCATCACCTAAGAATCGATGTGACTTCAATTGTGGAATATGCCCGGAACCCGGAACATCCGGAATCCGGAACTTCCGGAATCGACAATATATTTAAAGATTGTTTGATTGGCAATCAGTGATCTAGAGCTGCGAGTCGAAGTAATTTGGTCACCATTTCAATAGATTTTTAGCCTATGAGGTATTACGATTGTAACGGTTTATATGGGAACTTCCAGTGTGACCTTACTAACCAACCTGTAACTTCGGAACCAAGAGTCAGAATCGAATGAAATTCAGTAGTAGTTAATGGTATTACTGTATCTTTCATTTGAAATCAAGTTTGTAAAAATCGGTAGAGAATTCGCTGGGAAATAGGTGTGATATTAGTTTGGGAACTTGGCGATTTCCCCGGGGGCATCAAGAACCGTCATAGGTGGCCAATGAGTTCAAAGCTGCTTTGATTTATCATTAGTGATCCAGACCCGCACACTAGAGTAATGTTGAACCCATTTTAATATGTTTTGCGTCATTTGGACATTATGGTTGTACCAGTTTATATGGGAAATTGCTGAGTGACCGTACCCGTCAACCCGTAACTCCGCAACCGGAAGTCAGATCAACTAAAAATTCAATAGCAGCTTATAGGAGCGTTATACCTTTCAAATGAAACTAAGTTTTCGAAAATCGGTTCAGCCATCTCTGAGAAAATTGTGTGAGTTTAGATGACACACACATATATACACACACAGACATTTGCCAATCTCGACGAACTGAATCGAATGGAATATGAAACTCAGCCCTCCGGGCCTCGATTGAAAAGTCGATTTTTTTAGTGATTGCATAGCCTTTCTTTATATGAAAAAGGCAAAAACGATTTCGAAAATTGTGACCAAGCTACTGAAATCATGAATAATGAACCTAGTATTCCTGAAACTATTTGTGTTACGTCAAAACTAGTTCTCTCAAAAAACATCGCATCGTATTTTGTGGGACACATGGTTATCATAAATATGTCGAGAATAAAAATAAAAACTTACCGGAAAGTAACAGAAACTTATCCGTCGTATTTTTGGGTGTATATATTTTTTTTTTCATTTTCAACGATCTTCGAAACAGATAGTAGTATATTCGGCAGTAATTTTTTTTCTATTTAGCTGCCTCATCGTCGTATGTTTATGTCGAGCAAATATTGAATCTTCTGCAATATGACGTTTATGATGGGAATCTTCAAAATCCCTAGAAAGAAACCAATTGGGCTATAGATATTTTATATCGCCACTAATTAACATATGCATGCATGCGACAAACAAAATATTCTGATATCGATACGGTCTAGTACGATTTGAAGTATGGTGGCTATTCGCTAGAAAATCTAAACATTTCACGTCATCGTGAGAACAGTCAAACAGGTGATCTATGAACCAAACAAATCTTACTGTTGATTATAACAGCTCTGTAAACACTTTGTACAAAAAGCACGGACGTCACATTTACAAAATAATTACCCTTAAACGCAAATTAGCGAACCATTCGTTCCGGAAGATTGCGTTCAATTTTAGAGGTCAAGTGCTGGCACACTATTTTGAGGTGTACTTCGGACAGCTACGTCGCACTCAGGATGAACTCATCGCTCACATGTGACCAATTCGGGAATTTCAGAACATGTCCTCAAGATGGCATACGAATAAACAGATGACATATAAGTAATCGATTTGAATAAGGGTTCTACCCCGGTGTGGTGGTACAGGAGACATCATGTGTTTCAGACCCAACTAGGAACGATTCAAAGTGTTAGTATGATCATTTCACCAGCCTTGTAATTATTCTGTACGCTAGGATTCGACTGCGAAATTTTTTGAAGTAGACGGTCAGGTTTCGTAACATATGGTAGTACCATGACTTTGTTTTTTAAACGTTTAAAAAAATATTTTCGATGCTGTAAAATTGTCAACCCCCAGCAACAAGTGCGTATGTTCATCAAAAGAACAACAAAGTATGACTTCAATAATTCCGACATAAATACAATCGCATCTTGTTTTCTTCCCTAGTGAACAAGGCTGAGCAATATTTATAATTATACCTTTAGAATCAAGCAACACTTATGTACGTTGCCCTAACCATTGCGTGACCTTTAGCAATGCCATTTCCCCAGCAGCGGTCAATAGGTGTACCTTTACGCATCAACATTGGCAGCTAAATAATGCCAGCAGCGTGACCGATGAAACAGGTTCATCACAGCGATGCATTTTATGCAAACATACATAGGCGGTCGGGTAAGATAATCGAAACACCGATGATGTCTCAGCTCAGCGCAGCGCAGCAGGTTCAAAGCTCTACTCTGCTCTTGAGATGAACCAATGCCCTAAAACATGATTGATTGTACGGTATTCCTTACTGTCGTTGGTAATCATCGGGCGCACTTTTTTCCGGTCTTAAGAGTTAATTGACCGTGAACTTAGAACAAAAAGGAAGACAACAGCAATAGGAGATAATCACTTGAGGGCCTGTGCTTGACTAAATGGGAGCTAAAATGTGTGTAATATCACATCATTTGAGAATTTGGCGAGTTTGAGTTAGCAGCCGACAGTTTTGCGTCACTAGGAAGTTAAGTACGTTAAGCACAACATCCTCTTCAGGGTTGCCTACGATCACAATCTGGTTGGAGGCGGAGTGATTTTAACTGGAACAAATGAGATCGTTGGTTGGATATTAGCTATGCTTCAAGTGACGCAATCAGGTCTAGACTATATCTTTCCTGGAGTTTAACATTCCCATGAATTGGTTCTTCATTCCTCAATAGATTGATAGATGAGCATAGAACTCTGTCATCGCCACAATTCGTCTGATCTACTCACCTTTTATTTATGCTACTTAACCAAACTGAACGGGAACGCCTCCAGAACTCCAACTTTTTTTTTCAATGATTAAGTACTTTGTTTACACCAACCAACGGCAGCCACGTAAGTACGATAAGAAGTATTTTCCCCACTTTGAAGTCTGTGGTAGAGGCAGGTAATGAGAATTTTGGAATTGCAAAAATTTACTATAAGCACTTTAGCAAACTTTATCCAGTGTCAACAGAGGCCAACACTGTTCTGTCAAGCAGTCGTTCATGCGCGACTTACTAGTAGGCGTGGGTTCTAGAACATATTGCGACTGAGTGTTTCCACTCTTTTCTGATTTTATTCACGTAGGCCTGGGTACCGTAATAGAATTCAAATCATGTAAATTGAAGGTACGGTAGATTCGACTTTAGGATCAAGTTTGCGGCCCTGGTGCTTCAATTTTTAACGAAACGTGTTAAATCGCTATAACCTCGTTTCACAACTTTTTATACTTCGAATTTCAGTAAAACATACATATATAAATATTCAGCAAAATAGGAACAATGAGGGAGAATTAAAATTAAAATGACTTGGAGTTAAAAAAGAATATATGAAATATGATATATATAATATTCCCCCCTAAGGAGAAAAAATTGGGTAACCACCGAAAAATGTTCCCCGGGTCGAAAAATTTTGGTGAAACCGACAAGTCTGTCTTTGCCAGGAGATGCGTTGATAGACTAGAGTGATTCATAGTTATGCTGCCTAAGCTTGACTGCCACCAGCAGAAGACAAAAGATTAGCCCGTAAAATTCTGAGCCTGTTTCTAATGACCCTGCCACTTCAAGTTTTCCGGTTTGTATATTTCACATCCTTGCTCTCACTTGAGTACTATGGCTCTAAATTTTCATTACTTACCCAAATCTCTAGCTAATTGAATGTCATTAAAAAGTAAATACGCAACAAAAAATATTGTGAAATAGAAATAGTACAATAGAAATAATGAATGTTCTAAATCAATAGTTCCAATTGATTCATGCTCGAAAAAAACAGTTGTGACTGTCGAAGTCGGTGATAATTGATTTTCTGTTCCTCCAGCTGAGAAAATCATACTGTCTCATTTTTTAAATCTTTAAAAAATTTCATCAATTTATGAGTAATATTGCGCCCATTTTTCTTATTGAATTTGTAAATATTGACGAATCCAGCTAACACTAAAATAACTGCAGCACTGTCCAAAAAGCAACCATAGAACTAAGTGACGGTAAGTATTGTTTGAAGTTTGTCAGCTTTTATATTTTATGAGATATAATGGGTGGTTTGCATCGAAAATCGTACAAAACTTCCATTATGTATCATTTTAAACGCTTGTACAATGTAGGAAAAATAATTGTAACATTCGATTCGAGTTTTTGTTGCTCTCAAATAGAGGTATTTCACAATTCTCTAGCCATTTTTGTTATTATATTGGCTGTTAAGAGCAATACAATGAAACCATACACTGATAATATAAATTCGTAAATATAATGAAATCGATCATGCAATGCACGAATTCATTCGTTGTTTTCTGCAACGAAGTATTTTCGTGCATTGTAAATAAAAGGTTTCGTTCATTTCATCAACAAGAATACCCGCGTGCTGAACGAAAGCTTTCGTAAATTTTACATATTTAATGTACACTACACGAATGTTATCGTTGGTAACGACATTATTTTTCATGAATGAAACGAAATGTTTTGTTTATTTTAATAAACGTTTGTGTTTACTACGAACGATTTCGTTGGTAGCACGAATTTATTTCGTTTATTTTAGAAAAGTTTGCGTATTTATTAGCCTGTTGCTGTTTTCAGTCGATATTTTGGGATCGATGTTTGACAACATCGATATTTTTTAATTTAAAAAAAATCGATGTGGCCAAATCGATTTTATTGTGGTATGAAGAAATGGCTGCTTGATGAACGAAAGTTTTCGTAAATTTTACTTATTTAGTTTACATTGCACGAATGTTATCGTTAATAATGACATTATTCTTCATGAATGAAACGAAATGTTTCGTTTATTTTAATAAACGTTTATGTATATTACGAACGATTTCATTGCTCACACGAATTTATTTCGTTCATCTTAAGAAAGTTTTCGTGTTCATTAGCATATTATTTTTTCAATCGATAAGTTAAGATCGATGTTTAACAACAACGATTTTGTTAACTAACCAAAAAGATCGATCTGGCAAAATTGATTTTATTTCAACCTGCTCACCTCTATTGGGGACTAGAAAGATTGTGATGTGAAGTAATGACCGCTTGACGAACAAAAGCACTCGTAAATTTTACATATTTAGTGTACATTGCAGTAATATTATCGTTGATAACGACGTTATTTTTCGTGAATGAAACGAAATGATTCGTTTATTTCCATAAATGTTTATGTATATGATGAACGATTTTGTTGGTCGCACGATTTTATTTCGCTTATCTTAAAAAGTTTTCGTATTTATTAGCCTCTTATTGCTTTCAGTCGATCTTTTAGGATCGATGTTTGATAACATCGATTTTTTTTTAATTTATAAAAATCGATTTTCTTGTGGTACGAAGAAATGGCTGCTTGATGAACGAAAGTTTTAGTAAATTTTACTTATTTAGTTTACATTGCACGAATGTAATCGTTAATAACGACATTATTTTTAGTGAATAAAACGAAATGTTTCGTTTATTTTAATAAACGTTTATGTATACTACAAACGATTTCGTTGGTCGCATTCGATCTTTTAGGATCGAATGCGACCAACAGTGATTTGACAGCAGTGATTTTTTTTAATTAAAGGGATCGGTCTAGCAAATTCGATTCTATTTAAACCTGCTCATCATTGTTGAGGACTAGAAAGATTGTGGTGTGTAGAAATGGCCGCTTCATGAACGAAAATTTTCGTAACTTTTACTTATTTGGTGTACAGCGCACGAATGTTATCGTTGATAACAACATCATTGTTTGTGAATGAAACGAAATGTTTCGTTTATTTTAATAAACGGTTATGTATATTACGAACGATGTGGTTGGTCGCACGAACTCTTTTCGTTCATCTTAGAAAAGTTTTCGTATTTATTATCCTCTTATTTTTTCATTCGATCTTTTGGGATCGATGTTTGCCAACACCGATTTTTTTAAAAAATGACACAGATCGATTTTACTGTGGTATGAAGAAATGGCCGCTTGACGAACGAAAGCTATCGTAAATTTTACAAATGTAGTGTACATTGCACGAAGGTCGTCGTTGAAAACGACATTATTTTTCGTGAATGAAACGAAATGTTTTGTTTATTTTAATAAACATTTGTGTATATTACGAACAATCTCGTTGGTCGCATGAATTCTTTTCGTTCATCTAAGAGAATTTTTCGTATTTAATAGCATATTATTTTGACATTGCTCCCGCAGAGAAAAACTAACTTATTCATTCAAAACCAACGAGCAGTTCACGATGGCTCAACTGAATCCGTACTGCTCCGGATTCTGGATCAAATGGAAGCGAAAGAAGTTTAGGAAATCTTCCTGAAACCGGCGGACACGGATACGGTTACTAAATAGTCAGACCAAGACTGTCGTGGTGATCAACAATTATCTGACGAATAGCAACAATGACTCCATATTCTATTGAAACTCCTTTGACGTTGACGGTTTGACGAATGGTGCTCGTAAATATTATAAAGACTTTCGTATATAGCAGCGAACAATTCGTTTGCCTAATGAAGCCATTTCGTAATAAGCCAACGAAAGTCGTTTCGTGGTTTTCACTAAACAATCATAATGATAAATAAAAGTGTTTCAATAGAACTACGAACGATTCATTATATGTACGAAAAAATCGTATATTTTATGAAAATTTTCTGTACGAATCTAATTCCTAGCAATTGACGAATATATTCTATCAGTGTATCTAATAGGGCCAAAATAACAGCCATCCGATTGGCCGATACGAGTAGTGGTCGGAGGTTGTTTTTGATGATTTTGAAAAGAATTTGATGATTATGACCTTCACTTGCCTCCAATCATAAGGGTAAACGTTACCCGCAAGGCACGTTTTATCTTACATTCCCATTGCTGCAGCCGTCACTGATGATATATTGTTAATTTAGTAGTATCATTTCAGTGATAAACACAGTGCACAAGTGTGTTCATCGAATAGAACATGCTCATTTAACTATGATATCAACGAACGAATATATAGGAGCTCATGTTACAAATAAGGGAAGATGTCAATTACAATTAACCGGCATTCAGCGTCAAATAGTGTTCAAATAAATGAGCGGACATCTTATGGAGTAAAATTTGTATCCAACCTATATGGACATTCATTGACATATTTCAAATTCCCAAAAACTTTCAAAATATCTCTTTTTATTGAAGCGCGATAGGATATCGGTCGGGTCGTAATTTTCTAATAATAATTATAATTTCAAGTAAGGACTCTACAGAATTCTACAGCTACAGTGTACTAGTACCAGTTCGCAACTCAACAATTTTCTTATAAAAGTTTAGGCGCGAATTTTTTACCAAAATTCACTGCTATACTTAAAATATTTTTTTTTCTTATATTCCTTAAATTTTAAATTTACAACACCGAATAAATTTAACACAATAATTTAAAAGTCCTGGCTTGGCGGTTCAGATGGTATGGAGTGGATCTCATAGGCCAGTCGTCGTATATCCCAATCAGGAAGAATTCTGAGTGCCAGTAAAAACGTAACATTAGCCATGCAGTGTCCTGTTCACTAAGAATCGGCTGAAAAGTCTATTGAAAAAGAAGGTCAAGCTCCACTACCGAGTGTAGTATCAGAGTTTTGCTTTGTTTCGCCACGCTTTGATTTACTTTGCTTTGCTTTAATCTGCTTTGCTTTGCTTTGCATTGCATTGCTTTACTTTGTTCTACTTTGCTTTGCCTTGCTTTGCTTTGGTTTGGTTTGCTTTGCCTTGCTTTGCTTTGCTTTGCTTTGCTTTGCCTTGCTTTGCTTTGCTTTGCTTTGCTTTGCTTTGCTTTGCTTTGCTTCGCTTTGCTTTGCTTTGCTTTGCTTTGCTTTGCTTTGCTTTGCTTTGCTTTGCTTTGCTTTGCTTTGCTTTGCTTTGCTTTGCTTTGCTTTGCTTTGCTTTGCTTTGCTTTGCTTTGCTTTGCTTTGCTTTGCTTTGCTTTGCTTTGCTTTGCTTTGCTTTGCTTTGCTTTGCTTTGCTTTGCTTTGCTTTGCTTTGCTTTGCTTTGCTTTGCTTTGCTTTGCTTTGCTTTGCTTTGCTTTGCTTTGCTTTGCTTTGCTTTGCTTTGCTTTGCTTTGCTTTGCTTTGCTTTGCTTTGCTTTGCTTTGCTTTGCTTTGCTTTGCTTTGCTTTGCTTTGCTTTGCTTTGCTTTGCTTTGCTTTGCTTTGCTTTGCTTTGCTTTGCTTTGCTTTGCTTTGCTTTGCTTTGCTTTGCTTTGCTTTGCTTTGCTTTGCTTTGCTTTGCTTTGCTTTGCTTTGCTTCGCTTTGCTTTGCTCTGCTTTGTTTTGCTTTGCTTTGCTTTGCTTTGCTTTACTTTGCTTTACTTTGAAGAAGCAAACAATGTACTCGAATGATTGTAGGAAAAGTTGTGAAGAGTTCCGCTTAGTAGTGATAATATTCAATCGTATTTAGAATATTCTACAAAGAATTTCCCGTAATCAAAAAAACGGGATTGGGCAGTAGAGCGGTAATGCAGTGTTGGATACCTTCAAACTTGCATTCCTGGATATTTTAGAATTGGGTTGACGAGTACATGACAGAAATCGATAGAGGAAGCCATTTTGAAAATTAAATATTCGGATTGTGGCTGACGAGTAGACGACGGAAATCGATGTCAGAAGCCATTTCACAATCCAACATGGCGACTTCCGGTTTATGTAGGTTCTCTATCTCTTTTTGTCTACCAAGCGCAAAGGCAACTAGGAATTATAAACTCGAATATCTGTAAATACCGTTATTCCAAAAATGGTTTTTCCGTGATCACGATTGCCGAAAAACCAGTCAACCGATTTTCTTTTCAATTGATAGTAAATAATTTTTTTCGTACCTTAAAGATCCCTTTTTATGCATAAATTTTTATTTTGCTGATGAGATTTTTTTAATAGGATAAGGTGGGGCAAAACCGACCGTTGGGTAAACCTGACCCCCTTCTGTTATCGAAAATCAGAAGCACTACGCGAACTAATGTCAATGTTGTCGTGTAGAGCATCGAAAGTTTGATGAACTAAAATCATTGATTCATGCCTTTTGAATTCTTGACATTTTTCGTACAAAAAGGTATGTGACTCATTGAAAACCTTTTGTAGTAGCGCTGCTATTTTTGCGAACAGCTTTATATCGACTTTCTTCCGAAATGACCACTATGTGCGCCGCGTTTTATTTCGCTTATCTTAAAAAGTTTTCGTATTTATTAGCCTCTTATTGTTTTCAGTCGATCTTTTAGGATCGATGTTTGATAACATCGATTTTTTTTTAATTTATAAAAATCGATTTTCTTGTGGTACGAAGAAATGGCTGCTTAATGAACGAAAGTTTTCGTAAATTTTACTTATTTAGTTTACATTGCACGAATGTAATCGTTGATAACGACATTATTTTTAGTGAATAAAACGAAATGTTTCGTTTATTTTAATAAACGTTTATGTATACTACAAACGATTTCGTTGGTCGCATTCGATCTTTTAGGATCGAATGCGACCAACAGTGATTTGACAGCAGTGATTTTTTTTAATTAAAGGGATCGGTCTGGCAAATTCGATTCTATTTAAACCTGCTCATCATTGTTGAGGACTAGAAAGATTGTGGTGTGTAGAAATGGCCGCTTCATGAACGAAAATTTTCGTAACTTTTACTTATTTGGTGTACAGCGCACGAATGTTATCGTTGATAACAACATCATTGTTTGTGAATGAAACGAAATGTTTCGTTTATTTTAATAAACGGTTATGTATATTACGAACGATGTGGTTGGTCGCACGAACTCTTTTCGTTCATCTTAGAAAAGTTTTCGTATTTATTATTCTCTTATTATTATTATTATTATTATTATTATTATTATTATTATTATTATTATTATTATTATTCGATCTTTTGGGATCGATGTTTGCCAACACCGATTTTTTTAAAAAATGACACAGATCGATTTTACTGTGGTATGAAGAAATGGCCGCTTGACGAACGAAAGCTATCGTAAATTTTACAAATGTAGTGTACATTGCACGAAGGTCGTCGTTGAAAACGACATTATTTTTCGTGAATGAAACGAAATGTTTTGTTTATTTTAATAAACATTTGTGTATATTACGAACAATCTCGTTGGTCGCATGAATTCTTTTCGTTCATCTAAGAGAATTTTTCGTATTTAATAGCATATTATTTTGACATTGCTCCCGCAGAGAAAAACTAACTTATTCATTCAAAACCAACGAGCAGTTCACGATGGCTCAACTGAATCCGTACTGCTCCGGATTCTGGATCAAATGGAAGCGAAAGAAGTTTAGGAAATCTTCCTGAAACCGGCGGACACGGATACGGTTACTAAATAGTCAGACCAAGACTGTCGTGGTGATCAACAATTATCTGACGAATAGCAACAATGACTCCATATTCTATTGAAACTCCTTTGACGTTGACGGTTTGACGAATGGTGCTCGTAAATATTATAAAGACTTTCGTATATAGCAGCGAACAATTCGTTTGCCTAATGAAGCCATTTCGTAATAAGCCAACGAAAGTCGTTTCGTGGTTTTCACTAAACAATCATAATGATAAATAAAAGTGTTTCAATAGAACTACGAACGATTCATTATATGTACGAAAAAATCGTATATTTTATGAAAATTTTCTGTACGAATCTAATTCCTAGCAATTTACGAATATATTCTATCAGTGTATCTAATAGGGCCAAAATAACAGCCATCCGATTGGCCGATACGAGTAGTGGTCGGAGGTTGTTTTTGATGATTTTGAAAAGAATTTGATGATTGTGACCTTCACTTGCCTCCAATCATAAGGGCAAACGTTACCCGCAAGGCACGTTTTATCTTACATTCCCATTGCTGCAGCCGTCACTGATGATATATTGTTAATTTAGTAGTATCATTTCAGTGATAAACACAGTGCACAAGTGTGTTCATCGAATAGAACATGCTCATTTAACTATGATATCAACGAACGAATATATAGGAGCTCATGTTACAAATAAGGGAAGATGTCAATTACAATTAACCGGCATTCAGCGTCAAATAGTGTTCAAATAAATGAGCGGACATCTTATGGAGTAAAATTTGTATCCAACCTATATGGACATTCATTGACATATTTCAAATTCCCAAAAACTTTCAAAATATCTCTTTTTATTGAAGCGCGATAGGATATCGGTCGGGTCGTAATTTTCTAATAATAATTATAATTTCAAGTAAGGACTCTACAGAATTCTACAGCTACAGTGTACTAGTACCAGTTCGCAACTCAACAATTTTCTTATAAAAGTTTAGGCGCGAATTTTTTACCAAAATTCACTGCTATACTTAAAATATTTTTTTTTCTTATATTCCTTAAATTTTAAATTTACAACACCGAATAAATTTAACACAATAATTTAAAAGTCCTGGCTTGGCGGTTCAGATGGTATGGAGTGGATCTCATAAGCCAGTCGTCGTATATCCCAATCAGGAAGAATTCTGAGTGCCAGTAAAAACGTAACATTAGCCATGCAGTGTCCTGTTCACTAAGAATCGGCTGAAAAGTCTATTGAAAAAGAAGGTCAAGCTCCACTACCGAGTGTAGTATCAGAGTTTTGCTTTGTTTCGCCACGCTTTGATTTACTTTGCTTTGCTTTAATCTGCTTTGCTTTGCTTTGCATTGCATTGCTTTACTTTGTTCTACTTTGCTTTGCCTTGCTTTGCTTTGGTTTGGTTTGGTTTGGTTTGCTTTGCCTTGCTTTGCTTTGCTTTGCCTTGCCTTGCTTTGCTTTGCTTTGCTTTGCTTTGCTTCGCTTTGCTTTGCTTTGCTTTGCTTTGCTTTGCTTTGCTTTGCTTTGCTTTGCTTTGCTTTGCTTTGCTTTGCTTTGCTTTGCTTTGCTTTGCTTTGCTTTGCTTTGCTTTGCTTTGCTTTGCTTTGCTTTGCTTTGCTTTGCTTTGCTTTGCTTTGCTTTGCTTTGCTTTGCTTTGCTTTGCTTTGCTTTGCTTTGCTTTGCTTTGCTTTGCTTTGCTTTGCTTTGCTTTGCTTTGCTTTGCTTTGCTTTGCTTTGCTTTGCTTTGCTTTGCTTTGCTTTGCTTTGCTTTGCTTTGCTTTGCTTTGCTTTGCTTTGCTTTGCTTTGCTTTGCTTTGCTTTGCTTTGCTTTGCTTTGCTTTGCTTTGCTTTGCTTTGCTTTGCTTTGCTTTGCTTTGCTTTGCTTTGCTTTGCTTTGCTTTGCTTTGCTTTGCTTTGCTTTGCTTTGCTTTGCTTTGCTTTGCTTTGCTTTGCTTTGCTTTGCTTTGCTTTGCTTTGCTTTGCTTTGCTTTGCTTTGCTTTGCTTTGCTTTGCTTTGCTTTGCTTTGCTTTGCTTTGCTTTGCTTTGCTTTGCTTTGCTTTGCTTTGCTTTGCTTTGCTTCGCTTTGCTTTGCTCTGCTTTGTTTTGCTTTGCTTTGCTTTGCTTTGCTTTGCTTTACTTTGCTTTACTTTGAAGGAGCAAACAATGTACTCGAATGATTGGAGGAAAAGTTGTGAAGAGTTCCGCTTAGTAGTGATAATATTCAATCGTATTTAGAATATTCTACAAAGAATTTCCCGTAATCAAAAAAACGGGATTGGGCAGTAGAGCGGTAATGCAGTGTTGGATACCTTCAAACTTGCATTCCTGGATATTTTAGAATTGGGTTGACGAGTACATGACAGAAATCGATAGAGGAAGCCATTTTGAAAATTAAATTTTCGGATTGTGGCTGACGAGTAGACGACGGAAATCGATGTCAGAAGCCATTTCACAATCCAACATGGCGACTTCCGGTTTATGTAGGTTCTCTATCTCTTTTTGTCTACCAAGCGCAAAGGCAACTAGGAATTATAAACTCGAATATCTGTAAATACCGTTATTCCAAAAATGGTTTTTCCGTGATCACGATTGCCGAAAAACCAGTCAACCGATTTTCTTTTCAATTGATAGTAAATAATTTTTTTCGTACCTTAAAGATCCCTTTTTATGCATAAATTTTTATTTTGCTGATGAGATTTTTTTAATAGGATAAGGTGGGGCAAAACCGACCGTTGGGTAAACCTGACCCCCTTCTGTTATCGAAAATCAGAAGCACTACGCGAACTAATGTCAATGTTGTCGTGTAGAGCATCGAAAGTTTGATGAACTAAAATCATTGGTTCATGCCTTTTGAATTCTTGACATTTTTCGTACAAAAAGGTATGTGACTCATTGAAAACCTTTTGTAGTAGCGCTGCTATTTTTGCGAACAGCTTTATATCGACTTTCTTCCGAAATGACCACTATGTGCGCCGCGTTTTACTCTTCATGCTATACGTCACTTACAAAAAAAACACAAAATGTTATTGGAGGGTGGAACGTATGGGAGTATTCTACAAAAAGAAAAACTATTAAGGCCGCTATTTTTTCGAATAGCGCTGTATAAGGAAAATTTTGCTCAAACAGAAGTCGCTATCTTGGCTTTCAAAATGAGGTCACTCATCGATTTCCATCATCTACTCGTCAAGTCAATTATAAAATACCTTCATGGTTCCCAATGACGCTAAACATCCATTCCCATTATATAATTGTCACACCCACTCCATAACTACCCATATTGTTAAGGTTATCGAGAATATTGTTCAACCGGAAGTCGCCATCTTGGATCTCAGAATGGCGTCAAACATCCATTTTAATTATCTACTTGTGAAGCCTGCTCAATAAATGGAGGTTCCAGTGCATTGTATATCCTTAAAGAAATGTTGCTTGTAATTTTCTTGATTCAGGGAATATTTTTTATTTCAATTATAGAGGTTTTAACTTTAAGGTCATGGGTATAATATGGGGAACTTATAGTCCAGAACTGCAAATATAGAATCTAAACTACTGAATATATCAATTTATTATTCCATTAAATTTATCGCAACGAAATCCAAAAATCGTCAATGAATCCTCGCCTTCTGGACATTTGAGTTTTTTTATTTTTTTTTTAGTTCAAAATGAATCCCAGGAATCTATCATTTCAAATGTATTGAATTTATCGGAAAATTCGAAACCCTACCTTTAAAGCGTTGTATTGCTAAAATTATTATTGATTAATTTTACAATCCATTGAGGATTCTGAGTAGAATTTGTATTTTAAGTCCTATTTTTTTTTTGTTTTTTGAATTTGTGTATTTTTCTTTGATGTCCTTAATAGCAATAATCTGGAACATTATGAGATATCTTAAATGTTTATTTAAATATTAGGTTTGATCGATGAAAAGTCTACAAAAACTGTATTCATCAAACTGAAGACCCAGAAGTGACCATATCTATACAAGTAACCTATAGTATATTGGAATCATGCTACAACTGGATGACCCAGTATTAATAATACTTTGCCGTTCCGTCAACATCAACAAGGCAAAAAAGGCATGCAAAATCGAAAACCTATTACTTTCATTGTTTCCTATCCATTCTTTATTCTGATACGCCGTGGTATTCGCAGTGGCGCAAAAAAAATCCACCACTTGTTTTCCGCTCCTTAATAATAGCCCCTGTTCATAAATAAACCGCACGCCCCAAATGATTCCACCACATCGCCATCGCACCACCCCGCGATCATAACCAACTCAGTCTACGCTCAAGCTGTCACGCTACCAATAATTTGCACTGATCCTGCCAACGAGGGCGACCATCGAGACTGGCCGGCCCGCAAAATATAAGCAAATATCTTAAAATTCTAATCCCCATTTGGCACTGGTTGTTCGGCACGGTACAAGGTGGTACGTTCTCCGACTCGGATGAGTGTGGACAATCTTCAAGAGGATATTTTTTTCCCGCTCGATCAGCTACCTATCAGCTAGTTTCGGAAGTTCAAGTGAACAAGAACGAGCAGCGTGTGTGACTTTATTCTGACTCAGTTTTCTGCACGGTTAGTCTTTGCACGGAACTGGACATCAACGGACGTGATCACAAACCTTGGTTAAGTTACTAGTGCGGAAATTCGCAATGTTGAAAAAGTGACTGTGCAGTATTTGAATATCCCCGCACCATTGGAAGAAGTATGGGAGATTTAAAAATGATCGTAAGCTGCACCTCATCCGATTCAAGTGTGGAAAACTTCTACAAGGATTCGGTTGTCCTTATCACCGGCGGAACGGGATTTATCGGAAAAGTTCTTATTGAAAAATTACTGCGGTGCTTTGAGGTGAAGAAAATCTATCTGTTGTTACGTGAAAAGAAAAATGTGAAATCCAAAGACCGCCTGAAGGAGATACTACAGGAACCGATCTTCCATGTAGTAAGAAACAATAATCCAACGCCAGCGAGTGTGTTTTCGAAAGTGATCGCGATCGACACCAATTTCCAGCAGGACAAAATTATAAGTGATCGTGATCGCGAACTGCTTCTGTCCGAGGTCACTATTGTGTTTAACGTGATGGCGTCGGTGAAATTCAATGAACACATTGAATCTGCTCTGGATACGAACGTGAACTGTTCGCGAAAACTTTTCGATATGGTCACTCAAATGCATCAAGTTCGGTCGATCGTTCACGTGTCAACGTTCTACTCAAACTGCGATCGATCCCACATAGAGGAACGAATCTTCGACGATGTTCCATTTGGTGGCTATGACAATATTCTTCGAATCTTCAGGCATCTCAGCGACTCCGAAAAGAATAAACTAACCCCGGCAATACTGGGTCCAATGCCCAACAGTTACACCTTTAGCAAAAAGTGCGCCGAAGTAATGATCCAGCAGAGATACTCCCATCTACCGATTGTCGTCTTCCGACCGCCGATCGTGATTTCCTCTTACCAGGAACCGATTCCAGGCTGGGTGGACAATTTCAACGGGATCGCTGGTATGTGCATACCGATGACGCAAGGCAAAATATACTGCGCCCGGGGGGAACCGGATCTGCCGAGTCACTCGGTACCGGTGGACTACTGTGTGGCGGCACTGCTGGCGGTCGGTGCCGAAGTAAGGAAGAATCTTATCCCGGAACGGAGTCGGTATCCGGCCGTGTATAACTTCGCCACCGACTGCAACAACATTAGATGGGGAGAGTACGGCCGGAAGGCTGCCGATGGGTGTGAAACGCGGCTGGGAAAATTTTTCGGGTGAGTGCCACGTTTGCTTTCTTAGTGTCAATAGTAGTCCCATAACTGTCATGTGCGCTAATAATTATTATAATCGGTTTCGAACCTAAATTAATACTATTCGATGAAGTATTTTGCGCATTGATGATGTAATTTACTTTAAATAAAAGTGGTGTCACATTTATGTCATTTGCTCGTTTTTAGTATTCATTCAGTGAATTTACGCCCTACTATTGATAATGAAATCGATATCTCGCTAAATGGTTTGCAATATTTTGATTTAACTCTTACAATGTATTTAAGGGGTTATATACCTTTTTGTGCGAAAAATGTCAGGAAAGTTTAAAGTTACGTAAAAGCATAAAGCAATAATTTCATTTCATCAAACTTATAGTATTTTGCTAGTCCATTTCACAGTGAAATAAACAAGCATAAGTTATTAAAAATATATTGATAATTGAGGGAGTTAGAGATTTTTCCCGATACCCTTTTTGCCTTTCTCATATAAAGAAAGGCTATGCAATCACTGTAAAAATCGACTTTTTAACGGAGGCCCGGAGGGCCGAGTGTCGTACACCATTCGATTCAGTTCGTCGAGATCGGCAAATGTCTGTGTGTGTGGATGTATGTATGTGTGTGTGTATGTGTGTGTGTCATTTAAACTCACACAATTTTCTCAGAGATGGCTGAACCGATTTTCGCAAACTTAGTTTCATATGAAAGGTATAATGCTCCCATAAGCTGCTATTGAATTTTTAGTTGATCCGACTTCCGGTTCCGGAGTTACGGGTTGAAGAGTGCGGTCACACAGCAAATTCCCATATAAACTGGTACCACCATGATGTTCAAATGATGTAAAACATATTAAAATTGATGTAACATTACTCTAGTTTGCGGGTCTGGATCACTAATGATCAATCAAAGCAACTTTGACCACATTGGCCACCTATGACAGTTCATGACGCCCCCGGGGAACCCGCCAAGTTCCTAAGCTTATATCACACCCATTCCCCAACGAATTCTCTCCCGATTTTTACAAACTTGATTTCAAATGAAAGATACAGTAATACCATTGATTGCTGCTGAATTTCATTCTGTTCTTATATACTTACCAAGTGTAATAAGAATGAAAGACATTTTCATAATGTTATATTGTACGAACCAGCTATTAAATCATAGTTTGGAGAAATGAGAAAGGCACAATTGCACCTCTAGGTGGATTAAAACAGGTTTTTATTTAAGAGGATTTCGGTGATCACGATTAAAGACCAATAGATCAAAATCCCAAAACTCAAAAAATTCCATTAGTATATGAGTATTCCTTGTACTTCAATGATTAGTTTAATAAATAATAATTTTTTCCTGCACGTTTTCCATAAAAAAATGAAAAAATCCTCATCAACAAAACAAAAATTTATGCATGAAAAAGGAAGGTACGAGAAAAATTAATTACGATCAATTGAAAAAAAATTGAAGAAAATCGGCTGTGTGGTGATCACGGAAAAACCATTTTTGGAAAAACGAAATTTCTCTAATAAGGTTGTAAAAATTATTAAGTATTTGAGAATTTTTAATAGCTTTATTTTTTAATAAACAGAATAGTGACCTTCGCTTCACAACGCAATTTATTTTTTATGGTTTGCGGTGAGCACGATCTCTTGAATTACTGAACTGAAAATTATGAAATGGAAGTTAGTTTTTAGTATTATTTAAAAATTTAACCCGCCGTAAATCGCACAAATTGCTCTGCATAAGACCTGCTGGTGCCCTAAGACGATTTCGCTAGATTTTCAGAGCAGCGTACACAGAGCCGTAGCGTGGTCTTCTGGTGCCCTTGGCCGAGTCTCAGTTTTGCGCCCCTTTGGTGTTTACTTTGGCTTTCTTTTTCAGTTCGGTCTTCAAATAATAATTTGTGTACATGGAAATGGCCCATCTACTCCCTACTTAATTCATGCTTGACAGTCGTTCATTTCATATAAATTCCAGCCACAAATCTTTTATTGTATAATTAGGAAATCACTTGACGTTAGGTGTTTGAAGGCGACGGAGCGAGCCTTTATTCAGACGACTATATACAGTTGTGATTCGCTGGTTGGTCACTTTTTAATTGGGTCGCTTTTTAGTTGGACCTTCACTTGTTGGACCATTGTTCAACTAAAAAGCATCTGAACGCCAAAATCGCATATCAAATTTACTTTGACAATCTATCTATCAATCTTTTACACTACTAACGTCTTCTTTGGAGAGTTTTTGACATTTGTTAGGCGGACCAACTAGGGAATCAAATTTGATAGTTGGACAGAGGCTGTGGTGCAACCAGCGAATCATTACTGTATTAGAGTGCCAATGGCATGTACGGAAAACAGGTGATCATCGAAATTAATAACCGGACGCACCTCAACAAAGAAGTTTGTACAAAAACTTTCACCAGTGAAAAAACACAAAAGGATCCTTCGAATACTCAAAAAATTAAATCGAATTTTTTATGCTAAATGGCATAGGATGTAATGAAACGTCGAAATCTACTGCCACCCTGAATTTAGTTTTAAGACAGCCTTTATGAAACTTGTAAAATTTTGGATTTTAGTTGATACTGGGGCTTAAAAAAGACTGCTTCAGGCTCAATTTAGTTTCTATGCTAAATGTCCTAGAACTGCATGAACAACCGATCTTGTATCTTCTCATAAAAAAATGTTTTGACAAAAGTTGCCTCTCCGGTACTTTTAATTTTAAATAAAAATCGAAAATCTTGTGTTTTTTAATTGACGCAGATTTCGACATTTTGTTGATTTATAAAACATTTGGCATACAAAAAAAAAATAAAAACTGCATTGCCCAACACAAATCCCATCTCACTTCAAAAATATTCCTTGTACCACAAAGACAGTTTTGAACTTTTCACAAGATCGCGCCGCTTCACGACATCCGATTTGAAATTTCAGGAAGGCCATAAATATTGGCACTCTACCGTATATTGAGCGTACTCCTCCATTGATTCAAATGATCATAAAATGGATGTCGAATAAGATTCGTCGCCAAAGGTACGAGCTTCCATGTAAAATCAAGCATGTTAAACTGCGTTCGACCGTATCCGATCTTCTTTCGGGTCAAAGATAGTCCGCGAAATATTCTAATATTCTGCAAAACACAGAAATGTTCAGCTGTGCCAGATATCTCGAAAGTTCTTGCCTAGATTAGCTCAGAATTGTGATATTTTGTCTAAAGCAAACAAATAACGTAACTGGTGACAAGACTTTAATGAAGAACTAACGCATTTACATGCCCGCTCGCAAAGTTGAGATCGATAGTGCAGTTATCGATTCGAACTTGGCATGCGTGGAACTACTGAAGGACGGGATTGTCTGTTTCAATGACACCTTGCTTCAGTGAGCTAAGATTTTGAGTGACAACCACACCTGACCTTCAAACTAGTGTCAGGTGACGAGACTGCTTTGTGTATTCTTCGTCAAGAATTGTCTGCATGATCGGTTGTTTGTGCCGTGCATCATGCATGCAGTAGTGCACTAATTACAAGCAAGAGCATTTATTTTGGAAAGGCCGTTAAATATATCAGTAAGAAAAAGTTCCTCCAAAAATCTGAAGCAAACAACACCAGGTCAATTCAGAAGAAAGAGTTTCCAACGCTTCCAGGAACACCAAAAACCATGTGACATTTCAACTTAGTTCAGGATTGGTTAGACCTAGGTTGGGAACTGTCAACTTTGTGGTATTACGGAACTCCTCCCGGCATCGAGAAGACTTCAATTGTCATGGTACGGCTTCTTGATGATAATTGATCTAGCCTACTCTACGATCTTTGCTACAGCTTTGAAAAGGCGGCCTGCTTTATTGGCCATGACCACATTTCCGTTCCCCTTGTTCCAATGAAAATGAGAAAACAAGCGAAGAAAGTTTGCAATATTTTTTGCTATTTTTGTTGAAATCGAATGTTTTTGTTTTGCTTGTTGTTTATTCTGGACTAACCGTCTTCAGACGCCTTTTGAAGAGTCTCAGTTATGCGCCTTTTTACTGTCTGCTTTGGCTTTCTTTTCAGTTCAACTTTCAAACAATAATTTTGTGTACACCTGAGAATGATACTCCTATCCTGACTAATTTCATGACTTAACCTCACTTATTTTAAAAAACAGATCAAGACTTTAGTATCCCCTAAGGTTGGCGCTCTTGGCGGGGGCCAACCGCACGCTACGGCTCTGCGCGTACACTAACGCAAGTGACGAAAATTTATCGAAAAGTTCCGTGAAAAAGAAATTTCCAGTAATGATGATGATAACGGGTTTCGAGTCATTATGATTAGCAGTAATAATTCAAATCAAAGATACTACTGGGAAGTTGTTGCAGCAGAGCGCAATTTCTGGTCGTCCCCTCGCTACTCATTTACGTTTCTGCAATTGAGATTGAACATGTGATATGAAGCAATAAAATCAGTTCAGTCTAAATCAGCCACCGCCTGCGGCGGTCACTTGATCGTATAGTTCATTGTTCCTTTCCATTTATATCACAGTCCGTTTTTGTGTTGCTTTTCCCTATACGTTGGAGTTTTGTGCGTCGAAAGTTCGATGGCAAGAAACGGGTCCTACCGCTGAGAACGAACAGAAGTCACCTTTAGAAAAAAAAATTGGCCCTGCATGACATATATAATAACCAGAATTGAGTTTTCCCTACACAATGTACTGATTGAAGAATTTAGATTTAACGGAGCATTAGTAATAATTCGTTTGTATGTTTATCTTATGGGCCATATTTCCCCTTTTCCACCGATTTGGTTTAGCCTTTGAGATTTCTAGCACTGTTGTTGTCTTATGGTGATTTGAGCGATTCTCCGAGTCCTGCCACTATTACGAATTATCAAGTTCTAAATGTTCTCAATCGATATAACATCCGAAGACAGCGGAAATAGTTATAAGAAATGTATCATACCACTGTTAGGTGGATTAAAAGCGTGTCAAACTTACTCTTGAAATTGACAATATAGTTAAACACATTTTATTACTTCATTTACCCTACCTTTCGAACGAACTATAGTTTGTTAAAATCGGACTATTAGCAAAAGAGATATTTGACATTAAATACGGACGACGGATTCTTACCGTTTCCCAATATCTAGAAATAAGACTAAAAACATAAAATTGACTGTTAACACCAAAACGGCTAAGTTGAGGTCAATAGCACCTTCGGAGAATATATTGGATTAAATTGGATTTCTTTTGACATTATGTTTTCACAGATTAATCCTCATATAAGTGAGATATTTTCGTTAATTTTCTTTTAAGTTATTGTATTTTGTGCTTCATTTTTTATCTATCACCGCTAGAAAGAAATGCCAAACAATTTCAAGTTGTCTAATTGTGTCTTGATCACAATTTCATTTGCCAGTACCTTCTAACCTAATTTTCTAACTTATTGCCCTCAGATCGAAAAAAATAGTTCAATGATGGTGACGGTTTTCAGAAATTGAGAGTCCTAATTTGTTTTTTGGCATTAGGATTAGTAATAATGGTTCAAATCAAAATCCTTTGTTCAACCACTAGCTATTGTGAGCCGAAATATGTTGCTCACTGTGAGGTCACTTTCAGAAAAAAAAGTCGATATCGAAATAATCGCGTTGAGGTAGCGTGTTATTAAGAGCTGCAACTTCAGTTCTTGTTCTCAGATCGCCATGAAAATTTGAATAAACGCTATTAGGGGCCATGCATAAATGACGGGGGCGGGTCATTTCGCCGAAGGTCATTTCGCCGAATGCCGTTTCGCCGAAGGTCATTTTGCCGAAAGTCATTTCGCCGAATGGGTCATTTCGCCGAATGGGTCATTTCGCAGAATGGGTCATTTCATCGAATTAGCCACGTCGTATCAAAAGTAATTTCAATGGTTAAATAATATTAAGGGTATGTCACAGAGGAATGAACACGCTCAGAAGAATGAACGACTCCGCAAAATTAACAATTTTAATACCTAAGCAATTCAGGATTATATTACTGCTATTGTAGCAAATTTATTCAATTGAATAATCATTCACGAAATTAAATATAAAGTTCTATTTACGATGTTTACTACAATCAGATGGAGTCCAACGTGGTTGTAAAACTTTTTGCCAAAACATTCTCTAGAAAATATAATGTCAAAGAAATTTCCCTAGAAATTATAACTACCACACAAAACTATTCTGCTAACAATTTCAATATCCGGAAATAATTCTTCAGAATGTACCTTTCACCAGAAAATCAACCCCGAAGTATATTGCCCTTGATTAATATTTTAAAATTAAATCACATTTATAAAAAGTACAGATAATTAAAGAAAATTAAAATAAAAAAGTCAGTTTGGCTTTACCATTTTTCGGTTATTACACTGCCCTTGCATTTGCATGTCGCATGCGGCGAAGCCAGTGTGATGCGGCCCAGCCGCATAACTGAGGACAAGGATCCGAAGCGGCGCAAAGCCGCTGAGGATACGCAGGGCCGTCAAGAGCCGCTCCGGGCCCCGGGGCTTAAGTTACTAACGTACCCTACTCTAGATGACTTCTTATTTGAATATTGATTAGGAATATTGTACGAACCTTCTAAGTCAAGCTATATAAGTAGTTTATTTGGCAAGGCTTTATGTGTTAGTTTAACGGAACCGTTGAACTTTTATATATTTACAAGAAGAAAAACAAAATTAAAATAATAAAGCGAATATAAGGGGTTGTCCGTCAGTATATCTTACGCGCGACTTGCTATTGCGAATGGTGACCTTTTTCGCGGAGTTGTAGAACAAGTCCACGTCATCGTAACTGCTACAATGATGATCGTCATCAAATGTAGTTCTTTGCTTCGAGTACGAATCCGTCGAGTTTCGCAATTGCTTCCTAGTTGATGGTCCTTTGCTGTTGATTTTGAGGTGCTGGATGAAACTATTGTAGTCAACAGCATACACTAATTTGGTTACAATTTTTGCTTCAACTAATGATAATGTTAACGGGGTGTTAGATTTGGTTTCTGCAGATGAGTTTTCCTTAGTGTTTTCTGATCATGGTTTTCTGTAATGTGCCATAGAGTAATTTCGAAAGAGAAATGCAGCGCCAGGTGAGATTCCGCACTCTCTATATCTCGTATATAGAGTCACTTTAGTACGGTAATATGATATTACGAATTTGTCTTTCGAAGAATTACAACACTGAAGATGAAAAATAATCCTTATTATTGACCCACAAAAATATTATTAATGATTACGTGCGTTCAGTTGCATCGCGGAGTGCCAAAAATGTTCAGTACCACATTAAAAATTAGTAGTTGAATAGTTGGGACTTTTTACAAGGTATTCTGATAATGAACACGGTCATCTATAGCTTCAACCCAACAATTGACATTCAAGCTGAATTAAAGTTGCGGGTGAGATGCTGCACTCGATGGTGGAAGATTTAATGTGCTGGTGCACACAAACAATTTCGCTATATTCTCAGAGCAGCGTGCACTCAGTGCATTAGGGCGACTGCCGGAAGATTAAAGTTTAATTTTAAGTAGGTTTCTTTGTCCATTAAAATACACTCATTGAAATTCGTCAGATCACAATCGTAACGAAGCCTTGGATACTTTTTGACCTCTAAAATCTTTTTCAAGTACCGGTTTCGATGTTTACTGGCACTGTAGTTGGTATAGTGCAACTTTCCTCCTCAGATCTCTGTATCTAGTTCAGGCTTCTTGAACATCCGTGGACTCAATTCCACGCTTAGGTTCTCCTTGTACCATTGACTATACTGCGTCCAATCGATTGTGGTGAATTATTACATCAGTTATTCTTCGTAGAAGATTGAACAATATTCTGTCAAAAGATTTCAGATCACAGACTTACTTTTAGTCTGGCTTTGTCGCAAGATCGAGTAGCGAAAGTATGTTATGAGAAGCACTTTTTTAGGATAATTTTGCTGTCAACCGCACGATATTAATAATTGCACAGATTTATCTTTCATTCTTTCAACCTAACAATGTCAGTCATTTTTTGTGAAATTAGTTGAAAGTTTTAGCTTTACTTACAGATTTGTTTGGAATAAACAGTAATTATACTGTTTTTCGAAAAGCTCAAACAACAGAATATGCCAAATTGTTTCAATGAATACTTTGTTTGACCAATCCAGTTTTGCATGCTATTTGAATATAATAATTTTGTTGATTAAAATCAATTTATTTAATTCCAATATTCCAATATTCTGTACTATATAGTAACAAATTATATTTTGTCGTCATGTTTTTGAAGATTCAATCTGGTTATAATGTACACACCGCAAAATTCTTTTTGGGTAAAATAACTAAATTCTTTATTTCATCGAAATATATTAAAAAAAATCACAATAATAGTTCATATTTCAATACGCTTCTATCAACACATATTTCAATGGGGCTAACGAGTATAAGGATATTGCAATTAATGTTTGTCTCGAATGATTCTTTTTAAATTTTGTACACTCTTCATCCAGTTTTATTTAGAGGAAAAAATTGCGGGCCCCCAAGATAGACCCGGGCCCCAGGGCAGTTGCCCTGCCTGACCCCCCCTCTCGTCGGCCCTGAGGATACGCAGGACGAGGTGGCCGCCGACCCGCCGTCGGAAGCGGCGGCCTCTCGCAAGCAAACCTGTGATCCACTCGTTTGCCCGGATTACTCAAACATAGGGGTTTTTTTTAAATTTAAGTCCGACGGAGCGGAGCGATGTCGGACAGCACTTGACTTGAAGCAATGTGGCGTAGCCACATTAGGCGTCGCTGTTATTTATTTATTCCATTACAGCGGCAAATATGCAACGAAAAAGCTGTCGTAAATATTCCAAACAAGAATATTTTTAACTTTTTGCAAACTAGGTAATTCATTACGCCTACGCCACATCGCTTTTATTCGTGTGCTGTCCGACATCACTCCGCTCCGTAGGACTTGAACTAATTGAAACCACTAAGTTTGAGCAAACTGGGCGACGAGTGAATCAATGCTTTGCGGGTCAGCGGCCACCTCGTTACAACATTTTATCAAATTGTGAATAAAATAACATAAACAACATACAACATAACACTTAGTGATACCATAGTTACCACATTTGCATTTCGGCTATCGTTTCTATATTATTCCTAGCAAGCCACGAAAAGTTCAGAAAATTATTTTCGTCTCACGTTCAAAACGAAATAGATCGTATAACATTCTTCACAATGGAAGCCTCACCGGAAATTTTGAAAAGTTCCAGAGGAGGCGATATTCTTTACTGGAAAGGCTTTTTGTACTGTTTAAATAAGCACGTAAGTTAAATACGACTTTTTAAATGTCCAAAAGTGTTAAAAATGTTTCGTTACTTAGACGGACGATACTTTCTATTGGGATTGTCGGAACCGAAACAGACGAAATGAAGAACGCAGTAGCTGCACGGCAAGAGTTGTAACGAAGAAACATGGAACGGCACATGTTGTCATGACAACCGGATCAGATCATTTTCATGCACCGGATCCAACAGAAGTGGAGGCGATTAGACTGCGGATGTCAATAAAGCGCCATGCGGCAAGCGATAGTGGTCCACCAGTGAGAATTGCTAGAACTGCCGCAATTGGGTTATCAAACGAAGTCCAACTGCAGGTTTCTTCGGACGCTCAGAGGAAGCTTGTGCAACGAGCGCGGTCAAAAGTGTCTCGAAGTGCTGACGACGAGATCACGGGAGATTTGATAATACCTGAAGAGTATCAGCGGACCGTCGACGGAGATCAATTTTTCAGGGGAAAAGTCAGTATCGAAGAGGGCCATGCCATATTATTCGCATCAACCGAAGACATAAAAAGACTGCATCAAGCTCGATACTGGATCGCAGATGCAACGTTTGATACTGTCCCCGAGAATTATAGACAACTATTCTCAATTCATTCAAGTATTGCACCAGTACACACGCATACCATTCCAGCAGTTTACGTGTTGATGACCAATAAGACGGAGGAACTTTACAAAAAAGTTCTCGAAAAGCTAACAGCAGTTGCACCTGAGATAGACATTGAGTTCGCTCCAGAAATGATCCTGACAGACTTCGAGAAGGGCATGATCAATGCTTTTCATCACGAATATTCTGATGCTTCACAAATTGGATGCTTTTTCCACTATAGCCAGAATATTTGGAAACACATCCAAAAGCTTGGTCTGGTTCCAGTGATTTCGACAAACAAAAATGCAGCACTTTTGTTTAAAAAGTTGCGTGCTTTGTCTTTTTTACCATCAGAAGCTATTTCTCGAGCCTTTTCTCTCATCCAGCGGACAGCTCCGACAGATATGGCTCCGCTAATAAAGTATGTAGAAGAAACATACGTTCTAGGCCGCAAAAAACAAGGAAGATCTGGAAAACGAAACCCACCACTTTTTCCACCCCAATTGTGGTCCATTTATGAAAACACAAAAATGGACTTCCGAGGACAACGAATAATGTTGAATCTTGGCATAACCGCTGGACCGCATTGGTAGGAGGACGACATGTTAGCAGTATTCGAATTATAAAGGAGATGCAGTTGGAACAAAAAGCTGCAGCTGCGACGTGGCGCTGTTACTTTTCTGGCTGGAGGCGGTGGTATAATAAAAAGCACGTTGAACTGAAGAACCAAAAATTGAAGAAAATTGTACTCAACTACCATGAATATGAATTACTGGATTACATCAATGCTATCTCAAATACAATTTAAATTGTATATTCATTAAAAAGATTGTGCAAAATATTATCTCAATATAATATATTGAATCTACGAATTCTCAAATTTCGAATTACTTCTATTCATTTTTTGTTCTTTTTTTGAGATTTTTTTTAATTTCTATGTTGTTTGGTATACAGTTACCAGCGAACTGGTTGGACCACTACATCACGCCACTACTAACAAATTCGATTTTTTATTTGGGACGATCGATAGTTGTCAAAAACTAACCAAGGAAGATGGTATTAGTGTAGCATGGCATTGAAAACATGTTTGATCATTGTCTTTAATTTTTAAAGGCCGATTGATATGCGGTTTTAACAACAGAACTAGCGAATCCAACAGAACTAGTGAATCCAACTAGCGTAGTAGTTCTTTGAAATTGTTATGCCAAGTATGTATATTTTTACTATATGCCTTGTTCATTGTTCAAAATTTGCGTATTGAATCAATATTTGATCGACTCATATTGTTTTTTTTTGGGTCAAAAGATTGAATTTACCTTTTATTTATAACCATTGAAATTGTTTTTGGTAAAATATCAGTCAATTAAAATTTAAATCGGCGAAATGACCTTCGGCGAAATGAACTTCGGCGAAACGACCTATTCGGCGAAATGATCTTCGGCGAAATGACCTTCGGCGAAATGACCCAGACCCTCAGTAGTTGTGTGACGTAGCATTAAGTTTAAATTTTTTGGCTGGCATCAAAACCCATTGATTAGAGAAAACAATTTAATGTTCTTCCATCCCCAAGAGAAATAAATTTAAGTTCGCACAAGTTACTTTTCATGCAGTTTTTCATGATGTAAATTTTGCGATTCGTGGAATTACAAGCTTGTAAAAATACGGAAAGATTTTGTATGCCGATTTAATTTGCGGCATTAGTTAGTTAATGTTGCTAACAAGTAAACTTAGTTTGGTAGCTGAATTAAACTTTCTTTTCGGATTCAACCAAACAAAAATGAGTAATTTATGCTTGTTAGAATCATTGGCAGCTGCAGGATTGTGACCTGAGAGAACTTCTCTTCATGCTCCCCTTGACATATAAAATTCAAAACAAAACTACCAACACCATATTTATCGTTTGGGTTTATTTTGTGCGCAATTTGCTGTTATAATGAAAGTGTTGATAAAAGTCGTCCAATATTTTGAAAGAACATGTATTTGAAATAATTGTAAAACATATTTGGTTTTTATCCTCCGGCCGAGTTGCACAGGATGGGGGTAGGTAAATGCTACGTTATTTATGAGGGAGAGGTTAGAATTTTGTGACCAAATGCTACGAGGGGAGAGGGAGGGGTTAAAAATCGTCGAAAAAAAGCTACGTCATTTGTGTACGGCCCCTTAAGGATATGTACTTTAAATATACGTAATATTTTTTGTTTTCATTTTTTGGGCCACCACATATATAGTCCCTAAAAGGAAATTCAGTTTTTCCATACATAATGCATTGATTGAAGAATTTTAATTTGTTATTCACAAAGCATTAGTATTAAGAGGATTGTCCGCCTATTTTAAAGGGTATTTTTTCGTTT